>NC_053023.1:451587154-451755885 GCF_003073215.2 Triticum urartu | reverse complement strand
GATAGCCATTGTTCATCATTTTCTCTATGGTGTGAATTTGCTAGTACATTCAATGTACTGACCCGTTTCGGGCTGCAACGTCTCATGTTGCAGGATTATCTTACGACGAGTAAGTGATACGTTAGGGTTACGATTTCTACACTCAACTTTGCCATTGGTGTTGATGGGAATCCACAACCTTGTTGCTTCCGCTATATGGATTGAGGTAATAGTATTTACGTTACTTTATACATGTGATTTACCTCTGTTATAAATCCTTCGAGTACTGTGTGTGTCAGCATACCGATCCAGGGATGACACTTAAGCACAGAGACTTGACCCATTCGGGTCGGGTCGCTACAAGATGGTATCAGAGCACATGTTGACTGTAGGACGTGACCCTAGAAACTGGCAAGCCCATAGCAAAGATTTTTCTCTAAAAGTTTACTCTTCAAAAGGATCTTTTACCTCTCTTCTCTTCTGAGCTTATTCAAAATTCCCTTTAGTGAGACCATACCCCTTTCCCCTTTTGACCACACGAAGATTCGACTGATGAGACCACTCCAAGAAGTACAGGATATCAGACAAGTAAGACCATTCGGAATGAAGAGGATTTTACCATACATTATGATAATGGAAACTACAGCTGTTGAAGACTCTGAAGACTAGGAGAATTGGAAGCTCTGAAGAATTCCCAGATTTGTATGACCTAGGAAGGCTACCCTTATGGAACTTGACAGATTATGGAAGTTGTCAATACCCGAGATCAAGGTGTGTTGGAGAAAGACCGGAACATGGATCATAGAACTCAAAGTTTTGTCAAGGAAACCCCAATGCAGGAGATATCAACTATGGAGAGATAGCTCATGGAAATGACAAGAGCAGAAACACGGCTATCCATGAGGTTATCGCCCGCTTATGCTATTGTCACCGTGCGGAGTTAAGCATGCATATGCATGGAAGGATTGAATGGTAGAAGGATGATAGAGCACCTATTAGTAAGATGAAGTTTTAGCCCTAGCTGGTGTATCACCAGGATCTGGAGCAGTACATCAAGAAGTTAAGATGGAGCTACAAGAAGCCGTATTTTGACAAGGAGCATTTCGTGAAGAACTTAGGTCCAAGAAGCGAAAGTAGCCAAGCTGGAGGAGCTACAACCTCGAGATACCGGAGAATTGTCAGGAACTGAAGGACAATATGACCATGGTTCATGCCAAGGATGTTGAAACCTAGAAGTTTGAAATACAACTCCAGAATATTAAAGGATGTCACGAGATATTTCACGTCAACAGAGATGATCTGGCAAAAGAACTTGAGAAGACAAGCATGATCGGAAGAAGCCATTGGAGGCATGAACAAGACTTGAAGAGTTTGGCGACGATGACCTTAGCAGACCAAACCCCTGTTTTATACCTACGTTAGTTGCGACGTTTGTGAGCTGTCAATTGTTTGATGTTTTCCCGACGGCCACAAATAAAATCTGTCTTTTCAAAACCATTGTTTGTATTGTGTGTATCCCTCTCTATCCCTCTTATCACACCCCAAAACCCATGGACCCAATAGAGGATGAATGGAGATGAGCTTGTATTTCCTGGACCGATGAGTCAGTTGGAGACAGACCGATGGATTCAGAACATGGAGGATCACATGGAGAATAACCCTATAGTTGGAAATGATATGACCCAGCATGCTCTTTAGTGCTTTGAAAGAGGTGCTGCTACTTGATGGAAGATATACCAAACCATGAATGGATGGCAAGGAGTAACCACTTGGAAAGAATTTAAGTTGACTTTGCCAAAGTCTCGGTTTGTGTCCCTGAAGTTGAAACCTTATGGAAAGGATATAAAGAAACCTTGTGCATGCAAGCTTTGTGGACAAATAGGACACAACCATAAAGAACACAGGGATGAATGCCCTAATTGTGAAGGAAGTCACCCAGCTGAAGAATGCCCAACTAGGCAGATTACTTGTTTCTTGTGTGAAGATACTACCCACTATCCTACTCAGTGTCACATTTACCCCATGGTACAACGAACCATCCAGCAGAAGAAAGAAGCAATGAAAGGAGCCCTTATGGAAAGTTTAGAAGAACCTGTGATGAAGGACGAGGTGGAGGACACACCCAAAGGGGAACCAATTAAACCCTGCACCAAGTCTTGCTATACATGTGGAGAAGAAGGACACATCTCCCAGAATTGTATGAATGGGGATCTAGTAGAATTCTCGACAGAGGAAGTAGAATATGACCCACAAGAAATAGAAGCCCTGATTGGAATGGAAAGGTCCAGGAAGAGAAGCAGATTGGGTTCCAGGAAGGACCTGAGTCATATCACCTGTTACAAGTGCAAGGAGTCAGGACACTACCTCAAAAATTGCCCAAAAGGAAACCTCGATACTTGTCAGAAGTAATGTGTTTTAGTTGTAATGGAGCAGGGCACTTTGCTAGAGAATGCCCCAAGGAGAAGGAGACTTGTGCTAGATAGTTGAGTTTGCAACAAAAGAAATGGAGTAGTAGAAGTGAGAACATTTCTTTTATATTGAGGTGTTGAGTAGAGACATGTAATGGAAAAGCGAAAGATTGAAATCATTGGAGAATCAATAAAGTTAGCATCGTTGGTAAAAGATTTGGATTTTATGAGTTGTTACTCTATGAAGAAGGATTTTGACCATTTTTGAGAATAAGAGAAATATGGTCTATGGAAGAATTGTGCATTTTAAGGGTGGTGGTACCCTGTAATGGATTTCGGACAAAATGAATACGAGTTTTGTCTCGATATGTGTGATGCCCCAAGAGTATGTGGGATGAAGTTGGAGACCGACAGTTGTTTGGACCAAAGGTGATCAAAGGAGTCGGAAGAGAATGTTAAGTTGATTCGAGATAGACTGAAGGTAGCTCAGTCCAGGCAGAAGAGTTATGTAGACTCAAAAACTCAAGGAGGTAGTCTATGAAATTGGAGATAGAGCATGTCTTCATGTGTTCCCTCTGCGAGGAGTTAAACGAATTGGAGTTAAGGTAAAGTTAGCCCCGAGATTTGTAGGACCATACCGAGTTTTGGAGCGTATGAGAGAAGTGGCCTACAAGTTGGAGTTATCCGAAGGACTGTCAGGAGTTCAAGATGTGTTTCACGTTTCCCAGTTGAAGAAGTGCCATGCAGAGATGGCCAATATTCCCCTGTAAGGACGCTTGACCCTGGAAAGGATAATGAGGTTCCACGAAGTGGAATGGACTCCACAAGTATAAGTTTTATCTTGGTATGTGGGATATTCCACGAGGATGAAGATATAAATTACTATTGGATATAAAGGAGGTATGATGTTGGAAATATGGATCAATGGAAACTCCATGATGAGTCTGAGTAATCATGTCTTAGTTTGGTGCCAATAGAAGGAAGGAAGACAGTACAATTGGATGGATTTAAGAATACTAGGAAGTTGGAAGATGGAATAATGATAAGTTGCCCAATGATAAGTTCAAGGATTACAAGTGACGAGATGGGCCATAACCCACAGGCCCCAGGACCTGCCAAGAAGCAAGCACATTCTTGCTGAAGGAAAAACCCTGAAAGAAGTTACGATTTTATCGACAGACGATCTTATAGGAGTTATGCAAAACCCGAGAGTTGTGAAGGAACGTTAGATGGTTGTTTGGCTTGCAGAATCTATGGATTTATTCGAACTTGGTTCCTCGACAAGAGAAATTCTGCAATGCTTGTGAGGATGACTGAGTGTTAGAATGCGAGATTCGCTAAACCATATACAAGGTAATGACTTGGGTGCGGGATGGATTGATCACCATACCGACTTACTCTTATTGTTCGCCTTGCTATATGGAATGGTAAATCTGAGTGACTTACCTATAGTGGAGAGACGACGATCAAAACCTTGTTTAAGCCTTAGAATGGTATAGGTATTTTTCCCTTGTACAAGGCAGCTTTTGCCAACCGTAGGTTATACGGTGAGCATCAACCAGACCCATTTCCTGCAGGAGAAACCATAAATTGTTGACCACCATGAGATGTCGATAGTTGATTAGTATTGGCGCCAGACCCGTCAGCTAAGAAGACCCAATCTCGGAAGAACCTTACCAAGATGAAAGGATAGAAAAATTGTGGTAAGGTTATGCCACTACCAGAAGAGCTCAGAGAAGGAAATTTTCTCGAGGATCTGAGAAGACCGACACTGTCAAGAATAAGGATGGAGTATATGAGTTTTGATGGAACAAGTAACCATGCTTCTAAGGGTGGTAGCACCCCAGACCCCTTTGATGATCGATGGATTTTGAGAAGACCCCCAAACCCTAACCTATTTCTTGCTAGCCTCTCCGAATCTCGAGGATGAGAATCATTTTAAGGGTGGTAGGTTTGTAACATCCCAAAATTCTAAATTTTGGAATGTTATAATAAATAGATAGATTTGATTGATTGTTTGATTGATTTCGTGAAATTGAGTGAAATTCGAATCCTTTTTGAAAGTTAAATGAGAGGGAATAAAAGGACTTTCCCAAACTTTCATATTTGCTTTCTGATCTCCATGAATTCAAATTCTTTTCAAACACAAAACCCCGGAGAGAAGATGACGGAGAGAAGATGACCTGACTTCTTCCATTTATTTGACAAGGGGTGTTGAAAATATTTGAATTTCATTTTGAAAATATTTCCAATTCAGAAACTTTAAGCCAACTCAATGATTTTCACGAGGAGAGATAAAATGAACTTCTTCAAATTATATGAAATATGAGTTGGAGTTTCAAAGAATTTAAATTCAAAGTTCTTTTGAATTTATTTTCAATTTGGAGTTAGTTGAGTTTTATTCAAATTATTTTTCCCCAAAAATAAAATATATGGAAATTAGGGTAACATGATTCCCTACATTAGAAAATTGGAGAAAAATTTATTTGAAATCATTTTGGTATTTTTAAAATGATTTTTGTTGGATTTTAATAGACCAGTAGCACTCTTTGAATTATTAGAATTTGTGTGTATTTTATGTGCTAGAAAATGTCCATGTTGTTGGAAATCTTTTTCTGAAAATTTTGATATATTATATGCCTATATAATATTTTTATTTTGTTTTGTCCTTTTTATTTTTTGGTCTGTGAGAATATGTTTAAAAAAAACTTCTTCTCTCCTCCGCCGCCGAACTGGGCCGGCCCAATAGGCCACGGCCCAGCCCAGCCAGCGCGCCGCCGCCTTCCTCCTCGCGTGCCTCAGCAGGACTCGCCGGAGTCCGGCTTCCGCACGCCGCCGGGCGCCCCCTCGCCCAAGGAAGGCCTCGGCCTCGTGCCTTTAAAAGGCGGGCCCCCGACGCCCCTCCCTCTCTCTCCTCTACCCGCATCTGCCGCTGCTTGCTTCTCGTCACCGCCGCCGCAGCGCCTCGCCGCGCCGCCGCCCGCTACTGCTGCACTGCGCGCCGCCCGCGCCACCGCTCCCCGCTGCCGCGCCGCGCATTGCTGCTGCTCTCGCCGCTCGCCTTGCCCACGCGCCGCCGTGGCCGCTCGCCGTCGCCTCGCCTCGCCTCGCCGGAAACCGCCGCCGTTGCCGTTGCCGTTGACCCGCCGTGGACCGGTAAAACCCGCCCGGTCCGATCCGGTTTTATTTTAAGTTCGTTTTTTAAAAAAAAACCCTATACTAGATCTGTTTTTTTTGGTTTTATTAAACAGCGAACGTCCACTGTTTTGATCTTATAAGCGAGCGTTCACCTTTTAGTCCTTTTCTTTTTCTGTTATTTCCGGCCAGGACTTATCTGTGAGGTTTTTTCTTTTACAATTTAGTCCCTGAACTTCAAACGATCATTAACTTTTTACTCGTTAGTCCAAATCCAACGAAACCAACGCCCACGTCTTCGTTACGTGATCCCTCTATCCGGATAAACAACTTAAACATGTTTTTGAAAAGTTTAAAATTTGAATTAGATCAGATTTGAATTCAAACTTCGTTTGATCATAACTTGAGTTTCGTAGCTCCGTTTGAGTTGATTCTTTTTGCAAATCGAAGCTCTTGACCTAAACATTTCTAATAAGGCCAATTCACATAATTTTGGTTACTGTTAGAAAATTGTTTTATGCTGCAAGAGTTATTTTCTTGGTTTTGGTGTTTCTGAATCGACTTCTTCGTTCTTCTGATCTTTGAGTGATTGCTTATGTGTGGTTACTATTTGCTTGCTTACGATAGATTGATCGGAGTGTGACGAGTAGAGCTATCAAGAGTTTGAGTGCGAATCATCTTCATCAACATTACAGGCAAGTTCACACTTCGATCATACTTTTTCTACAACCCATGTTTTAATGCATTAGATCAATCCTCTCACATTGCATGATTAGGATCTAATTAAATTGTGGGATGGGAAGTAGATGAGGTAGTACCTATCACCTGTATTACTATGAAACCTTTGGGAGTTACTTCTACGTTTGCTTATTATGCCATGCTATGCTAGTAGACGTGGATTGGGTGAGTGATATCCATGACAGATGTGAGTTTTTTAATTTTAATGGTTTATCTAAGGTGGCAACTTAAACACACATCTCGGTGGATTGAGGCACCTGATGTCTATCAGGACTTGCCTGTTTATTTTGGACCGCCACCCAGGCCAAAGGGATCATAAGATCTTTCATGCTAGAAACTTCCGTGTGCAGCCACAAGCCATTATGGGCTCTGGCATAGTTGACTAAGTTGTGCGAACTCTTACAGTGGTGGACTAGCAGATGTAGGGGATGTAGGTGTACCGGTCTACCCGATCGTAAGGTGCTAGCGCTTCTGAAAGACTATGTCTCGGTCATCCGTCTTCTCAAACACCCTGCAGTGCGAGAACCAAATGGAGGCGATCGAGTCTTGTGGGGAAAAGTGCGCAAACCTCTGAAGAGTGTACAAACTAATCATGATTAGTCGTGTCCCCGGTTATGTACATCTTGAGTATCTAGTTCTTGGATTATCCTGTTGATCTCATCACGTTACTTTAAATGAATATTGTTGGGTTCAATGATGTTACTTAATTGGGATTGAGAATGCTGTCAACCATTCTCAATGTTCAACAACCACCATGATAGTTAATTAAAATGTATTCCTTTGCAGTAGGGAAAAATTGGCTTTTCACAAAAACCTTATAACCATAGAGCTTTTCCACCAGCCAAATATGCATGTAGTGATAGTCATTATTCATTATTCTCTATGGTGTGAATTTGCCAGTACATTCAATGTACTGACCCGTTTCGGGCTGCAACGTCTCATGTTGCAGGATTATCTTACGACGAGTAAGTGATACGTTAGGGTTACGATTTCTACACTCAACTTTGCCGTTGGTGTTGATGGGAATCCACAACCTTGTTGCTTCCGCTATATGGATTGAGGTAATAGTATTTACGTTACTTTATACATGTGATTTACCTCTGTTATAAATCCTTCGAGTACTGTGTGTGTCAGCATACCGATCCAGGGATGACACTTAAGGGATGACACTTAAGCACAGAGACTTGACCCATTTGGGTCGGGTCGCTACATGTGTCCGAACATCGTAACCGTACTTTATTAGATATGGTGCGATCTATGATGTCTCTTACCGATTTACCACTATCGTTTTGGGGTTATGCATTAGAGATAACTACATTCACGTTAAATAGGGCACCATCTAAATCCGTTGAGACGACACCGTATGAACTATGGTTTGGCAAGAAACCTAAGCTATCGTTTCTTAAAGTTTGAGGTTGCAATGCTTATGTGAAAAAGTTTCAACCTGATAAGCTCAAACCCAAATCGGAGAAGTGCGTCTTCATAGGATACCCAAAAGAAAATATTGGGTACACCTTCTATCACAGATCCGAAGGCAAGATATTCATTGCTGAGAATGGATCCTTTCTAGAGAAGGAGTTTCTGTCGAAAGAAGTGAGTGGGAGGAAAGTAGAACTTGATGAGGTAACTGTACCTGCTTCCTTATTGGAAAGTAGTTCATCACAGAAATTCTGTTCTTGTGACTACTACACCAATTAGTGAGGAAGCTAATGATGATGATCATGTAACTTCAGATCAAGTTACTACCGAAACCTCATAGGTAAACCAGAGTGATATCCGCACCAGAGTGGTACGGTAATCCTGTTCTAGAGGTCATGTTACTTGACCATGACGAGCCTACGAACTATGAGGAAGCGATGATGAGCCCAGATTCCGCGAAATGGCTTGAGGCCATGAAATCTGAGATGGGATCCATGTATGAGAACAAAGTATGGACTTTGATTGACTTGCCCAATGATCGGCGAGCCGTTGAGATTAAATGGATCTTCAAGAGGAAGACGAACGCTGATAGTAGTGTTACTATCTACAAAGCTAGAATTGTCGCAAAAAGGTTTTCGACAAGTTCAAGGTGTTGACTACGATGAGAATTTCTCACTCGTATCTATGCTTAAGTCTGTCTGAATCATGTTAGCAATTGCCACATTTTATGAAATCTGGCAAATGGATAAACAAAACTGCATTCCTTAATGGATTTATTAAAGAAGAGCTGTATATGACGCAACCAAAAGGTTTTGTCAATCCTAAAGGTACTAAAAAAATATGCAAGCTCCAGCGATCCATCTATGGACTGGTGCAAGCATCTCGGAGTTGGAATATACGCTTTGATAAGTTGATCAAAGCATATAGTTTTATACAGACTTGCGGTGAAGCATGTATTTACAAGAAAGTGAGTGGGAGCACTACATCATTTCTTATAAGTATATGTATGACATATTGTTGATCGGAGATAATGTAGAATTATTCTGCAAAGCATAAAGGAATGTTTGAAAGGAGTTTTTCAAAGAAAGACCTCGGTGAAGCTGCTTACATATTGAGCATCAAGATCTATAGAGATAGATCAAGACGCTTGATAAGTTTTTTCAATGAGTACATACCTTGAAAAGATTTTGAAGTAGTTCAAAATGGAACAGTCAAAGAAAGAGTTCTTGCCTATGTTATAAGGTGTGAAGTTGAGTAAGACTCAAAACCCGACCACGGCAGAAGATAGAGAGAGAATGAAAGTCATTCCCTATGCCTCAGCCATAGGTTCTATAAAGTATGCCTTGTTGTGTACCAGACCTATTGTATACCCTGCCCTGAGTTTGGCAAGGGAGTACAATAGTGATCTAGGAGTAGATCACTGGACATTGGTCAAAATTATCCTTAGTGGAATAAGGATATGTTTCTCGATTATGGAGGTGACAAAAGGTTCGTCGTAAAGAGTTACGTCGATGCAAGTTTTGACACTGATCTAGATGACTCTAAGTCTCAATCTGAATACATATTGAAAGTGGGAGCAATTAGCTAGAGTAGCTCCATGCAGAGCATTGTTAACATAGAAATTTGCAAAATACATACGGATCTGAATGTGGCAGACGCATTGACTAAACTTCCCTCACAAGCAAAACATGATCACACCTTAGTACTCTTTGGGTATTAATCACATAGCGATGTGAACTAGATTATTGACTCTAGTAAACCCTTTGGGTGTTGGTCACATGACGATGTGAAGTATGGGTGTTAATCACATGGTGATGTGAACTATTGATGTTAAATCACATGGCGATGTGAACTAGATTATTGACTCTAGTGCAAGTGGGAGACTAAAAGAAATATGCCCTAGAGGCAATAATAAAGTTATTATTTATTTCCTTATATCATGATAAATGTTTATTATTCATGCTAGAATTGTATTAACCGGAAACATAATACATGTGTGAATACATAGACAAACAGAGTGTCACTAGTATGCCTCTACTTGACTAGCTCATTAATCAAAGATGGTTAAGTTTCCTGACCATAGACATGTGTTGTCATTTGATGAACGGGATCACATCATTAGAGAATGATGTGATGGACAAGACCCATCTATTAGCTTAGCATAAATGATCATTTAGTTTTATTGCTATTGCTTTCATCATGACTTATAAAGTTCCACTGAATATGAGATTATGCAACTCTCGAATACCAGAGGAATGCCTTGTGTGCTATCAAACGCCACAACGTAACTGGGTGATTATAAAGATGCTCTACAGCTGTCTCCGATGGTGTTTGTTGAGTTGGCATAGGTTGAGATTAGGATTTGTCACTCTGATTGTCGGAGAGGTATCTCTGGGCCCTCTCGGTAATGCACATCACTATGATCCTTGCGAGCAATGTGACTAATGAGCTAGTCACGGGATGATGCATTACAGAACGAGTAAAGAGACTTGCCGGTAATGAGATTGAACTAGGTATTGAGATACCGACGATCGAATCTCGGGCAAGTAACATACTGATGACAAAGGGAACAACGTATGTTGTTATGCGGTTTGACCGATAAAGATCTTCGTAGAATATGTAGGAACCAATATGAGTATCCAGGTTCCACTATTGGTTATTGACTAGAAGTGAGTCTCGGTCATGTCTACATAGTTCTCGAACCCGTAGGGTCCGCACGCTTAACGTTCGATGACGATCGGTATTATGAGTTTATGTGTTTTGATGTATCGAAGGTAGTTCGGAGTCCCGGATGTGATCACGGACATGACGAGGAGTCTCGAAATGGTCGAGACATAAATATCGATATATTGGAAGGCTATGTTTGGACATCGAAATGGTGCCGGATGAGTTCGGGCATTTTCTGGAGTACTGGGAGGTTACCGGAACCCCCCGGGGAGTCAATGGGCCTTATTGGGCCTTAGTGGGAGAGAGGAGGAGGCGGCCAAGGTGGAGGGCGCGCCCCCAAGCCCAATCCGAATTGGGTGGGGGCCGGCCCCCCTTTTCCTTCCCTCTCTCTCCCTCTTCCTTCTTCTCCTACACCTACTAGGAAGGGGAGAAACCTACTCCTACTGGGAGTAGGACTCTGATACGTCTCCAACGTATCTATAATTTTTGATTGTTCTATGCTATTATATTATCTGGTTTGGATGTTTAATGGGCTTTATTATGCACTTTTATATTATTTTTGGGACTAACCTATTAACCGAAGGCCCAGTGCAAATTGCTGTTTTTTGCCTATTTCAGTGTTTCGCAGAAAAGGAATACCAAACGGAATCCAAACGGAATAAAACCTTCGCGAGGATCATTTTTGGAACAAACGTGATCCAGGAGACTTGGAGTGGACGTCAAGGAAGCAGCGAGGCGGCCAAGAGGTAGAAGGGTGCGCCCCCACCCTCGTGGGCCCCTCGCAGCTCCACCGACCTACTTCTTTCACCTATATATACTCATATACCCTGAAAACATCTAGGAGCACCACGAAACCCTATTTCCACCGCCGCAACCTTCTATACCCATGAGATCCCATCTTGGGGCCTTTTTCGGCACTCCGCCGTAGGGGGAATCGATCACAGAGGGCTTCTACATCAACACCATAGCCTCTCCAATGATGTGTGAGTAGTTTACCACAGACCTTCGGGTCCATAGTTATTAGCTAGATGGCTTCTTCTCTCTCTTTGGATCTCAATACAAAGTTCTCCTCGATTCTCTTGGAGATCTATTCGATGTAATTCTTTTTGCGGTGTGTTTGTCGAGATCCGATGAATTGTGGGTTTATGATCAAGATTATCTATGAACAATATTTGGTTCTTCTCTGAATTCTTTTATGCATGATTTAAATATCTTTGCAAGTCTCTTCGAATTATCAGTTTGGTTTGGCCTACTAGATTGATCTTTCTTGCAATGGGAGAAGTGCTTAGCTTTGGGTCAATCTTGCGGTGTCCTTTCCCAGTGACAGCAGGGGTAGCAAGGCACGTATTGTATTGTTGCCATCGAGGATAAAAATATCGGGTTTATATCATATTGCTTGAGTTTATCCCTCTACATCATGTCATCTTGCCTAATGCGTTACTCTGTTCTTATGAACTTAATACTCTAGATGCATGTTGGATAGCGGTCGATGTGTGGAGTAATAGTAGTAGATGCAGAATTGTTTCAGTCTACTTGTCACGGACGTGATGCCTATATACATGATCATGCCTAGATATTCTCATAACTATGCGATTTTCTATCAATTGCTCGACAGTAATTTGTTCACCCACCGTAGATTATGCTATCTTGAGAGAAGCCACTAGTGAAACCTATGGCCCCTGGGTCTATTCTCCATTATATTATTTTCCCGTCAACTAGTTATTTCTGTCGCCATTTATTTTGCAATCTTTACTTTTCTATTTATACAACAAAAATACCAAAAATATTTATCTTATTATCTTTATCAGATCTCACTTTTGCAAGTGGTCATGAAGGGACTGACAACCCCTTTATCGCGTTGGTTGCAAGGTTCTTGATTGTTTGTGCAGGTACGAGGGACTTGCGTGTAGTCTCCTACTGGATTGATACCTTGGTTCTCAAAAACTGAGGGAAATACTTACTCTACTTTGCTGCATCACCCTTTCCTCTTCAAGGGAAAGCCAACGCATGCTCAAGAGGTAGCAGACTCCCCCCTTGGGCGCGCCCTATGAGGGCCGGCCCTCCCCTCCTCCACTCCTTTATATACGGGGGAGGAGGGCACCCCATATACACACAAGTTGATTGTTTAGCCGTGTACGGTGCCCCCCTCCACAGATTTCCACCTCAGTCATATCGTTGTAGTGCTTAGGCGAAGCCCTGCGTTGGTCTTCATCATCACCGTCATCACGCCGTCGTGCTGACGAAACTCTCCCTCAGCCTCAACTGGATCAATAGTACGAGGGACGTCACCGGGATGAACGTGTGCAGATCGCGGAGGTGCCGTGTGTTCGGTTGGATCGCGAAGACGTTCGACTACATCAACCGTGTTTCATAATGCTTCCGCTTTCGGTCTATGAGGGTACGTAGACATACTCTTCCCCTCTCGTTGCTATGCATCTCCTAGATAGATCTTGCGTGATCGTAGGATTTTTTTTGAAATACTGCGTTCCCTAACAGTGATATCAGAGCTAGGTCTATGCGTAGATGTTATATGCACGAGTAGAACACAAAGGAGTTGTGGGCGTGAGTATATACATATTTGTTGCCGTCACTAGTTGATTCTTGATTCAGCGGTATTGTTGGATGAAGCGGCTTAGACCGACATACGCGTACGCTTACGCGAGACTGGTGAAGAAAATATGACCTAGAGGCAATAATAAAGTTATTATTTATTTCCTTATATCATGATAAATGTTTATTATTCATGCTAGAATTGTATTAACCGGAAACATAATACATGTGTGAATACATAAACAAACAGAGTGTCACTAGTATGCCTCTACTTGACTAGCTCATTGAGCAAAGATGGTTATGTTTCCTAACCATAGACATGAGTTGTCATTTGATTAACGGGATCACATCATTAGGAGAATGATGTGATTGACTTGACCCATTCCGTTAGCTTAGCACTTGATCGTTTAGTTTGTTGCTATTGCTTTCTTCATGACTTATACATGTTCCTATGACTATGAGATTATGCAACTCCCATTTACCGGAGGAACACTTTGTGTGCCACCAAACGTCACAACGTAACTGGGTGATTATAAAGGTGCTCTACAGGTGTCTCCGAAGGTACTTGTTGGGTTGGCGTATTTCGAGATTAGGATTTGTCACTCCGATTGTCGGAGAGGTATCTCTGGGCCCTCTCGGTAATGCACATCACTTAAGCCTTGCAAGCATTGCAACTAATGAGTTAGTTGCGGGATGATGTATTACGGAACAAGTAAAGAGACTTGCCGGTAACGAGATTGAACTAGGTATTGAGATACCGACGATCGAATCTCAGGCAAGTAACATACCGATGACAAAGGGAACAACGTATGTTGTTATGCGGTCTGACCAATAATCTTCGTAGAATATGTGGGAGCCAATATGAGCATCCAGGTTCCGCTATTGGTTATTGACCAGAGACGTGTCTCGGTCATGTCTACATAGTTCTCGAACCTGTAGGGTCCGAACGCTTAACGTTTCGATGACGGTTATATTATGAGTTTATGAGTTTTGATGTACCGAAGGTTGTTCGGAGTCCCGGATGTGATCACGGACATGACGAGGAGTCTCGAAATGGTCGAGACATGAAGATTGATATATTGGACGACTATATTCGGACACCGAAATGGTTCTGGGGGTTATCAGATATATACCGGAGTACCGGGGGGTTACCGGAACCCCCCGGGGGGTTATTGGGCCTCATGGGCCCAAAGTGGTGGGAGAGGAGAGGCAGCAGGAGGTGGCGCGCGGCCCCCCTTCCCCAATCCGAATTGGGAAAGGAAAGGGTGCGCGGCCCCCCTTCTCCTTCCTTCTCCCCACCTCCTCCTTCCCCCTTCTCCTAGTTGGAATAGGAAAGGGGGGCAAAACCTACTTGGAGTAGGATTGCCCCCCCTTGGGTGCGCCTCCTCCTCTTGGCCGGCCCCCTACTCCTCCCCCTTTATATATGGAGGAGGGGGGCACCCCATAGACACAACAATTGATCTGTTTGATCTTTTAGCCGTGTGCGGTGCCCCCCTCCACCATAGTCCACCTCGATAATACTGTAGCGGTGCTTAGGCGAAGCCCTGCGTCGGTAGAACATCAACATCGTCACCACGCCGTCGTGCTGACGAAACTCTCCCTCAACACTCGGCTGGATCGGAGTTCGAGGGACGTCATCGGGCTGAACGTGTGCTTAACTCGGAGGTGCCGTGCGTTTGGTACTTGATCGGTCGGATCATGAAGACGTACGACTACATCAACCACGTTGTGCTAATGCTTCCGCTTTCGGTCTACGAGGGTACGTGGACAACACTCTCCCCTCTCATTGTTGTGCATCACCATGATTTTGCATGTGCATAGGAATTTTTTTGAAATTACTACGTTCCCCAACAGTGGCATCCGAGCCAGGTTTTATGCGTTGATGTAATATGCACGAGTAGAACACAAGTGAGTTGTGGGCGATATAAGTCATACTGCTTACCAGCATGTCACACTTTGGTTCGGCGGTATTGTTGGATGAAGCGGCCCGGACCGACATTATGCGTACACTTACGCGAGACTGGTTTTACCGTCGTGCTATGCACACATGTGACTAGCGGGTGTCAGTTTCTCCAACTTTAGTTGAACCGAGTGTGGCTACGCCCGGTCCTTGAGAAGGTTAAAACAACACTAACTTGACAAACTATCATTGTGGTTTTGATGCGTAGGTAAGAACGGTTCTTGCTCAGCCCGTAGCAGCCACGTAAAACTTGCAACAACAAAGTAGAGGACGTCTAACTTGCTTTTGTAGGGCATGTTGTGATGTGATATGGTCAAGACATGATGAGATATAAGTTGTTGTATAAGATAATCATGTTTTGTTGAAGTTATCGGCAACTGGCAGAAGCCTTATGGTTGTCTCTTTATTGCATAAGATGCAAGAGCCAAATAATTACTTTACTTTATCGCTATGCGATAGCAATAGTTGCAAGAGCAATAGTTGGCGAGACGACCATGTGACGACACATTGATATAGATCAAGATGATGGAGATCATGGTGTCATGCCGGTGATGATGGAAATCATGACGATGCTTTGGAGATGGAGATCAAAGGCACAAGATGATGATGGCCATATCATGTCACATATATTTTGATTGCATGTGATGTATATCTTTTATACATCTTATTTTGCTTAGTTAGACGGTAGCTTTATAAGATGATCTCTCACTAAATTTCAAGATAAAAGTGTTCTCCCTGAGTATGCACTGTTGCCAAAGTTTGTCGTGCCCAGACACCACGTGATGATCGGGTGTGATAAGCTCTACGTCCATCTACAGTGGGTGCAAGCCAGTTTTTGCACACGCTGAATACTCAGGTTAAACTTGACGAGCCTAGCATATGCAGATATGGCCTCGGAACACTGAGACCGAAAGGTCGAGCGTGAATCATATAGTAGATATGATCAACATAGTGATGTTCACCATTGAAACTACTCCATCTCACGTGATGATCGGACATGGTTTAGTTGATATGGATCACATGATCACTTAGAGGATTAGAGGGATGTCTATCTAAGTGGGAGTTCTTAAGTAATATGATTAATTGAACTTAAATTTATCATGAACTTAGTCCTGGTAGTATTAACATATCTATGTTGTAGATCAATAGCTCGCGTTTAGCTCCCCTGTTTTATTTTTGATATGTTCCTAGAGAAAACTAAGTTGAAAGATGTTAGTAGCAATGAGCAATGATGCGGATTGGGTCCGTGATCTGAGGTTTATCCTCATTGCTGCACAGAAGAATTATGTCCTTGATGCACCGCTAGGTGACAAACCTATTGCAGGAGCAGATGCAGATGTTATGAACGTTTGGCTAGCTCAATATGATGACTACTTGATAGTTTAGTGCACCATGCTTAAACGGCTTAGAATCGGGACTTCAAAGACGTTTTGAACGTCATGGACCATATGAGATGTTCCAGGAGTTGAAGTTAATATTTCAGGCAAATACCCGAGTTGAGAGATATGAAGTCTCCAACAAGTTCTATAGCTAAAAGATGGAGGAGAATAGCTCAAGCAGTGACCATGTGCTCAGATTGTCTGGGTACTACAATCGCTTGAATCAAGTGGGAGTTAATCTTCCAGATAAAATAGTGATTGACATAATTCTCTAGTCACCATCACCAAGTTAGTAGAACTTCGTGATGAACTATAATATGCAAGGGATAACGAAAACGATTCCCAAGCTCTTCGTGATGCTGAAATCGACGAAGGTAGAAATCAAGAAAAACATCAAGTGTTGATGGTTGACAAGACCACTAGTTTCAAGAAAAGGGCAAAGGGAAGAAGGGAACTTCAAGAAGAACGGCAAGCAAGTTGCTGCTCAAGTGAAGAAGCCCAAGTCTGGTCCTAAGCCTGAGACTAAGTGCTTCTACTACAAAGGGACTGGTCACTGGAAGCGGAACTACCCCAAGTAATTGGCGGATAAGAAGGATGGCAAAGTGAACATAAGGTATATTTGATATACATGTTATTGATGTGTACTTTACTAGTGTTTATAGCAACCCCTCAGTATTTGATACTAGTTCAGTTGCTAAGAATAGTAACTGAAACGGGAGTTGCAGAATGAACAGAGACTAGTTAAGGGTGAAGTGACGATGTGTATTGGAAATGGTTCCAAGATTGATATGATCATCATCGCACACTCCCTATACTTTCGGGATTAGTGTTAAACCTAAAATAAATGTTATTTAGTGTTTGCGTTGAGCATAAATATGATTGGATCATGTTTATTGCAATACGGTTATTCATGTAAGTTAGAGAATAATTATTGTTCTGTTTACATGAATAAAACCTTCATGGTCATACACCCAATGAAAATGGTTTGTTGGATCTCGATCGTGGTGATACACATTTTCATAATATTGAAGCCAAAAGATGCAAAGTTAATAATAATAGTGCAACTTATTTGTGGCACTGCCGTTTAGGTCATATTGGTGTAAAGCGCATGAAGAAAATCCATGCTGATGGGCTTTTGGAATCACTTGATTATGAATCAGTTGATGCTTGCGAACCATGCCTCATGGGCAAGATGACTAAGACTCCGTTCTCCGGAACAATGGAGCGAGCAACAGATTTGTTGGAAATCATACATACTGATGTATGTGGTCCGATGAATATTGAGGCTCGCGCAGGTATCATTATTTTCGATCTTCACAGATGATTTGAGCAGATATAGTATATCTACTTGATGAAACACAAGTCTGAAACATTTGAAAAGTTCAAAGAATTTCAGAGTGAAGTGGAGAATCATCATAACAAAAATAAAAGTTTCTACAATATGATCGCAGAAGTAAAATATTTGAGTTACGAGTTTGGCCTTCAGTTAGAACAATGTGAACTAGTTTCACTACTCACGCCACCTGGAACACCACAGTGTAATGGTGTGTTGTTGTAACATCCCAAAATTCTAAATTTTGGAATGTTATAATAAATAGATAGATTTGATTGATTGTTTGATTGATTTCGTGAAATTGAGTGAAATTCGAATCCTTTTTGAAAGTTAAATGAGAGGGAATAAAAGGACTTTCCCAAACTTTCATATTTGCTTTCTGATCTCCATGAATTCAAATTCTTTTCAAACACAAAACCCCGGAGAGAAGATGACATGACTTCTTCCATTTATTTAAATGACAAGGGGTGTTGAAAATATTTGAATTTCATTTGAAAATATTTCCAATTCAGAAACTTTATGCAACTCAATGATTTTCACGAGAGAAGATAAAATGACTTCTTCAAATTATATGAAATATGAGTTGGGAGTTTCAAAGAATTAAATTCAAAGTTCTTTTGAATTTATTTTCAATTTGGATTTATCTGAGTTTTATTCAAATTATTTTCCTCCAAAAATAAAATATATGGAAATTAGGGTAACATGATTCCCTACATTAGAAAATTGGAGAAAAATTAATTTGAAATCATTTTGGATTTTTAAAAATGATTTTTGTTGGATTTTAGTAGACCAGGAGCACTCTTTGAATTATTAGAATTTGGGTGTATTTTATTGGGTGCTAGGAAAATGTCCATGTTGTTGGAAATCTTTTTCTGAAAATTTTGGTATATTATATGCCTATATAATATTTTTATTTTGTTTTGTCCTTTTTATTTTTTGGTCGTGTGAGAATATGTTTAAAAAAAAACTTCTTCTCTCCTCCGCCGCCGAACTAGGCCGGCCCAATAGGCCACGGCCCAGCCCAGCCAGCGCGCCGCCGCCTTCCTCCTCGCGTGCCTCAGCAGGACTCGCCGGAGTCCGGCTCCGGCACGCCGCCGGGCGCCCCCTCGCCCAAGGAAGGCCTCGGCCTCGTGCCTTTAAAAGGCGGGCCCCCGACGCCCCTCCCTCTCTCTCCTCTACCCGCATCTGCCGCTGCTTGCTTCTCGTCACCGCCGCCGCAGCGCCTCGCCGCGCCGCCGCCCGCTACTGCTGCACTGCGCGCCGCCCGCGCCACCGCTCCCCGCTGCCGCGCCGCGCATTGCTGCTGCTCTCGCCGCTCGCCTTGCCCACGCGCCGCCGTGGCCGCTCGCCGTCGCCTCGCCTCGCCTCGCCGGAAACCGCCGCCGTTGCCGTTGCCGTTGACCCGCCGTGGACCGGTAAAACCCGCCCGGTCCGATCCGGTTTTATTTTAAGTTCGTTTTTTAAAAAAAAACCCTATACTAGATCTGTTTTTTTTGGTTTTATTAAACAGCGAACGTCCACTGTTTTGATCTTATAAGCGAGCGTTCACCTTTTAGTCCTTTTCTTTTTCTGTTATTTCCGGCCAGGGACTTATCTGTGAGGTTTTTCTTTACAATTTAGTCCCTGAACTTCAAACGATCATTACTTTTTACTCGTTAGTCCAAATCCAACGAAACCAACGCCCACGTCTTCGTTACGATACCCTCTATCCGGATAAACAACTTAAACATGTTTTTGAAAAGTTTAAAATTTGAATTAGATCAGATTTGAATTCAAACTTCGTTTGATCATAACATGAGTTTCGTAGCTCCGTTTGAGTTGATTCTTTTTGCAAATCAAAGCTCTTGACCAAAACATTCTAATAAGGCCAAATTCACATAATTTTGGTACTGTTAGAAATTGTTTTATGCTGCAAGAGTTATTTTCTTGGTTTTGGTGTTTCTGAATCGACTTCTTCGTTCTTTCTGATCTTTTGAGTGATTGCTTATGTGTGGTTACTATTGCTTGCTTACGATAGATTGACCGGAGTGTGATGAGTAGATCTATCAAGAGTTTTGAGTGCGAATCATCTTCATCAACATTGCAGGCAAGTTCACACTTTGATCATACCTTTTCTACAACCCATGTTTTATTGCATTAGATCAATCCTCTCACATTGCATGATTAGGATCTAATTAAACTGTGGGATGGGAAGTGGATGAGGTAGTACCTATTACCTGTTATTTATCAAACCTTTGGGAGTTACTTCTACGTTTGCTTATTATGCCATGCTATGCTAGTAGACGTGGATTGGGTGAGTGATATCCATGACAGATGTGAGTTGTAAATTTTAATGGTTTATCTAAGGTGGCAACTTAAACACACATCTAGGTGGATTGAGGCACCTGATGTCTATCAGGACTTGCCTGTTTTATTTTGGACCGCCACCCAGGCTCAAAGGGATCATAAGATCTTTCATGCTAGAAACTTCCGTGTGCAGCCACAAGCCATTATGGGCTCTGGCATAGTTGACTAAGTTGTGTGAACTCTTACAGTGGTAGACTAGCAGATGTAGGGGATGTAGGTGTACCGGTCTACCCGATCATAAGGTGCTAGCGCTTCTGAAAGACTATGTCTCGGTCATCCGTTTCTCAAACACCATGTAGTGCGAGAAATCCAACGGAGGCGATCGAGTCTTGTGGGGAAAAGTGCACAAACCTCTGCAGAGTGTACAAACTAATCATGGTTAGCCGTGTCCCCGGTTATGGACATTTTGAGTATCTAGTTCTTGGATTATCCTGTTGATCTCATCACGTTACTTTAAATGAATATTGTTGGGTTTAATGATGTTACTTAATTGGGATTGAGAATGCTGTCAACCATTCTCAATGTTCAACAACCACCATGATAGTTAAATAAATTTATTCCTTTGCAGTAGGGAAAAATTGGCTTTACGCAAAAACCTTATAACCATAGAGCTTTTCCACCAGCCATATATGCATATAGGGATAGCCATTGTTCATCATTTTCTCTATGGTGTGAATTTGCTAGTACATTCAATGTACTGACCCGTTTCGGGCTGCAACGTCTCATGTTGCAGGATTATCTTACGACGAGTAAGTGATACGTTAGGGTTACTATTTCTACACTCAACTTTGCCGTTGGTGTTGATGGGAATCCACAACCTTGTTGCTTCCGCTATATGGATTGAGGTAATAGTATTTACGTTACTTTATACATGTGATTTACCTCTGTTATAAATCCTTCGAGTACTGTGTGTGTCAGCATACCGATCCAGGGATGACACTTAAGCACAGAGACTTGACCCATTTGGGTCGGGTCGCTACATGTGTCCGAACATCGTAACCGTACTTTATTAGATATGGTGCGATCTATGATGTCTCTTACCGATTTACCACTATCGTTTTGGGGTTATGCATTAGAGATAACTACATTCACGTTAAATAGGGCACCATCTAAATCCGTTGAGACGACACCGTATGAACTATGGTTTGGCAAGAAACCTAAGCTATCGTTTCTTAAAGTTTGAGGTTGCAATGCTTATGTGAAAAAGTTTCAACCTGATAAGCTCAAACCCAAATCGGAGAAGTGCGTCTTCATAGGATACCCAAAAGAAAATATTGGGTACACCTTCTATCACAGATCCGAAGGCAAGATATTCATTGCTGAGAATGGATCCTTTCTAGAGAAGGAGTTTCTGTCGAAAGAAGTGAGTGGGAGGAAAGTAGAACTTGATGAGGTAACTGTACCTGCTTCCTTATTGGAAAGTAGTTCATCACAGAAATTCTGTTCTTGTGACTACTACACCAATTAGTGAGGAAGCTAATGATGATGATCATGTAACTTCAGATCAAGTTACTACCGAAACCTCATAGGTAAACCAGAGTGATATCCGCACCAGAGTGGTACGGTAATCCTGTTCTAGAGGTCATGTTACTTGACCATGACGAGCCTACGAACTATGAGGAAGCGATGATGAGCCCAGATTCCGCGAAATGGCTTGAGGCCATGAAATCTGAGATGGGATCCATGTATGAGAACAAAGTATGGACTTTGATTGACTTGCCCAATGATCGGCGAGCCGTTGAGATTAAATGGATCTTCAAGAGGAAGACGAACGCTGATAGTAGTGTTACTATCTACAAAGCTAGAATTGTCGCAAAAAGGTTTTCGACAAGTTCAAGGTGTTGACTACGATGAGAATTTCTCACTCGTATCTATGCTTAAGTCTGTCTGAATCATGTTAGCAATTGCCACATTTTATGAAATCTGGCAAATGGATAAACAAAACTGCATTCCTTAATGGATTTATTAAAGAAGAGCTGTATATGACGCAACCAAAAGGTTTTGTCAATCCTAAAGGTACTAAAAAAATATGCAAGCTCCAGCGATCCATCTATGGACTGGTGCAAGCATCTCGGAGTTGGAATATACGCTTTGATAAGTTGATCAAAGCATATAGTTTTATACAGACTTGCGGTGAAGCATGTATTTACAAGAAAGTGAGTGGGAGCACTACATCATTTCTTATAAGTATATGTATGACATATTGTTGATCGGAGATAATGTAGAATTATTCTGCAAAGCATAAAGGAATGTTTGAAAGGAGTTTTTCAAAGAAAGACCTCGGTGAAGCTGCTTACATATTGAGCATCAAGATCTATAGAGATAGATCAAGACGCTTGATAAGTTTTTTCAATGAGTACATACCTTGAAAAGATTTTGAAGTAGTTCAAAATGGAACAGTCAAAGAAAGAGTTCTTGCCTATGTTATAAGGTGTGAAGTTGAGTAAGACTCAAAACCCGACCACGGCAGAAGATAGAGAGAGAATGAAAGTCATTCCCTATGCCTCAGCCATAGGTTCTATAAAGTATGCCTTGTTGTGTACCAGACCTATTGTATACCCTGCCCTGAGTTTGGCAAGGGAGTACAATAGTGATCTAGGAGTAGATCACTGGACATTGGTCAAAATTATCCTTAGTGGAATAAGGATATGTTTCTCGATTATGGAGGTGACAAAAGGTTCGTCGTAAAGAGTTACGTCGATGCAAGTTTTGACACTGATCTAGATGACTCTAAGTCTCAATCTGAATACATATTGAAAGTGGGAGCAATTAGCTAGAGTAGCTCCATGCAGAGCATTGTTAACATAGAAATTTGCAAAATACATACGGATCTGAATGTGGCAGACGCATTGACTAAACTTCCCTCACAAGCAAAACATGATCACACCTTAGTACTCTTTGGGTATTAATCACATAGCGATGTGAACTAGATTATTGACTCTAGTAAACCCTTTGGGTGTTGGTCACATGACGATGTGAAGTATGGGTGTTAATCACATGGTGATGTGAACTATTGATGTTAAATCACATGGCGATGTGAACTAGATTATTGACTCTAGTGCAAGTGGGAGACTAAAAGAAATATGCCCTAGAGGCAATAATAAAGTTATTATTTATTTCCTTATATCATGATAAATGTTTATTATTCATGCTAGAATTGTATTAACCGGAAACATAATACATGTGTGAATACATAGACAAACAGAGTGTCACTAGTATGCCTCTACTTGACTAGCTCATTGATCAAAGATGGTTATGTTTCCTAACCATAGACATGAGTTGTCATTTGATTAATGGATCACATCATTAGGAGAATGATGTGATTGACTTGACCCATTCCGTTAGCTTAGCACTTGATCGTTTAGTTTGTTGCTATTGCTTTCTTCATGACTTATACATGTTCCTATGACTATGAGATTATGCAACTCCCGTTTGCCGAAGGAACACTTTGTGTGCCACCAAACATCACAATGTAACTGGGTGATTATAAAGGTGCTCTATAGGTGTCTCCGAAGGTACTTGTTGGGTTGGCGTATTTCGAGATTAGGATTTGTCACTCCGATTGTCGGAGAGGTATCTCTGGGCCCTCTCGGTAATGCACATCACTTAAACCTGGCAAGCATTGCAACTAATGAGTTAGTTGCGGGATGATGTATTACGGAACGAGTAAAGAGACTTGCCAGTAACGAGATTGAACTAGGTATTGAGATACCGATGATCGAATCTCAGGCAAGTAACATACCGATGACAAAGGGAACAACGTATGTTGTTATGCGGTCTGACCGATAAAGATCTTCGTAGAATATGTGGGAGCCAATATGAGCATCCAGGTTCCGCTATTGGTTATTGACCGGAGACGTGTCTTGGTCATGTCTACATAGTTCTCGAACCCGTAGGGTCCGCACGCTTAACGTTTCGATGACGGTTATATTATGAGTTTATGACTTTTGATGTACCGAACGTTGTTTGGAGTCCCGGATATGATCACAGACATGACGAGGAGTCTCAAAATGGTCGAGACATGAAGATTGATATATTTGATGACTATATTCGGACACCGGAATGGTTCTGGGGGTTATCGGATATATACCGGAGTACCGGGGGGTTACCAGAACCCCCCGGGGGTTATTGGGCCTCATGGGCCCAAAGTGGTGGGAGAGGAGAGGCAGCAGGAGGTGGCGCGCGACCCCCCTTGCCCCAATCCGAATTGGGAAAGGAAAGGGGGCACGGCCCCCCTTCTCCTTCCTTCTCTCCACCTCCTCCTCCCCCTTTTCCTAGTTGGAATAGGAAAGGGGGGCAAAACCTACTTGGAGTAGGATTGCCCCCCCTTGGGCGCGCCTCCTCCTCTTGGCCGGCCCCCTCCTCCTCCCCCTTTATATACGGAGGAGGGTGGCACCCCATAGACACAACAATTGATCTGTTTGATCTTTTAGCCGTGTGCGGTGCCCCCTCCACCATAATCCACCTTGATAATACTGTAGCGGTGCTTAGGCGAAGCCCTGCGTTGGTAGAACATCAACATCGTCACCACGCCGTCGTGCTGACGAAACTCTCCCTCAACACTTGGCTGGATCGTCATCGGGCTGAACGTGTGCTGAACTCGGAGATGCCGTGCGTTCGGTAGTTGATCGGTCGGATCGTGAAGACGTACGACTACATCAACCGCGTTGTGCTAACGCTTCCGCTTTCGGTCTACGAGGGTACGTGGACAACACTCTCCCCTCTCGTTGTTGTGCATCACCATGATCTTGCGTGTGCGTAGGATTTTTTTTGAAATTACTACGTTCCCCAACAACTGGTTCTACCGACATGCTTCGCACACATGTGGCTAGGGGATGTCTGTTTCTCCAACTTTAGTTGAATCGGTTTCAATGAATAGGGTTCTTTCTGAAGATCAAAAAGCAATCACTATACTGCATTGTGGTTTTGATGTGTAGGTAAGAATGGTTCTTGCTAGAAGCCCGTAGCAGCCACGTAAAACTTGCAACAACAAAGTAGAGGACATCTAACTTGTTTTTGCAGGGCATGTTGTGATGTGATATGGTCAAGACGTGATGAGATATAAATTGTTGTATGAGATGATCATGTTTTGTTAAAGTTATCGTCAACTGGCAGGAGGCTTATGGTTGTCTCTTTATTGCATAAGATGCAAGCGCCATAAAATTGCTTTACTTTACCGCTATGCAATAGCAATAGATGCAAAAGCAATAGTTGGCGAGACGACCATGTGACGAAACATTGATAGAGATCAAGATGATGGAGATCATGGTGTCATGCCGGTGATGATGGAGATCATGACGGTACTTTGGAGATGGAGATCAACGGCATAAGATGATGATGGCCATATCATGTCACATATTTTGATTGCATGTGATGTTTATCTTTTATGCATCTTATTTTGCTTAGTACGACGGTAGCATTATGAGATGACCCCTCACTAAAATTTCAAGTATAAGTGTTCTCCCTGAGTATGCACCGTTGCAACAGTTCTTCGTGCTGAGACATCACGCGATGATTGGGTGTGATAAGTTCTATGTTCACATACAACGGGTGCAAGCCAGTTTTGCACATGCAGAATACTCGGGTTAAACTTGACGAGCCTAGCATATGCAGATATGGCCTCGGAACACTGAGACCGAAAGGTCGAACATGAATCATATAGTAGATATGATCAACATAGTGATGTTCACCATTGAAAACTACTCCATCTCACGTGATGATCGAACATGGTTTAGTTGATATGGATCACGTGATCACTTAGATGATTAGGGGGATGTCTATCTAAGTGGGAGTTCTTAAGTAATATGATTAATTGAACTTAAATTTATCATGAACTTAGTCCTGATAGTATTTGCATATCTATGTTGTAGATCAATTGCTCGCATATAGCTTCCCCGTTTTATTTATGATATGTTCCTAGAGAAAACTATGTTGAAAGATGTTAGTAGCAATGATGCGGACTAGCTCCGTGATCTGAGGATTATCCTCATTGCTGCACAGAAGAATTATGTCCTTGATGCATCGCTAGGTGACAGACCTATTACTGGAGCAGATGCAGACGTTGTGAATTTTTGGCAAGCTCGGTATGATGACTACTTGATAGTTTAGTGCGCCATGCTTTACGGCTTAGAACCGGGACATCAAAAACTGTTTTGAACGCCACGGAGCATATAAGATGTTTCAAGAGCTGAAATTGGTATTTCAGACTCATGCCCGAGTCAAGTGGTATGAGACCTCTGACAAGTACTTTGCCCATAAGATGGAGGAGAATAGCTCAACAAGTGAGCATTTGCTCAGAATATCTGAGTACTACAATCACTTGAATCAAGTGGGAGTTAATCTTACAAATAAGATAGTGATTGACAGAGTTCTCTAGTCACTATCACCAAGTTACTAGAACTTCGTGATGAACTATAATATGCAAGGGATAACGGAAATGATTCCCAAGCTCTTCGCGATGTTGAAATTGGCAAAGGTAGAAATCAAGAAAAAGCATCAAGTGTTGATGGTTTACAAGACCACTAGTTTCAAGTAAAAGGGCAAGGGAAAGAAAGGGAACTTCAAGAAGAATGGCAAGCAAGTTGCCACTCCTGTGAAGAAGCCCAAAGCTAGACCTAAGCCTGAAACTGAGTGCTTCTACTCCAAAGGGAATGGTCACTGGGAGCGGAACTACCCCAAATACTTGGCGGAAAAGAAGGATGGCAAAGTGAACAAAAGTATATGTGATATACATGTTATTGATGTGTACTTTACTGGTGTTCATAGTAACCCTAGGGTATTTGATACTCGTTCAGTTGCTATGATTAGTAACTTGAAACAGGAGTTATAAAATTAACAGAAACTAGTTGAGGGTGAGGTGACGGTGTGTGTTGGAAGTGATTCCAAGGTTAATAAGATCACCATCGCACACTCCCTTTACCTTCGGGATTAGTGTTGAACCTAAAATAAATGTTATTTGGTGTTTTGCGTTGAGCATAATATGATTGGATCGTGTTTATTGCAATACAATTATTCATTTAAGTCAAAGAATAATTGTTATTTTGTTTACATGAATAAAACCTTCTGTGGTCATACACCCAAGGTGAATGGTTTATTGAATCTCGATCGTAGTGATACACATATTCATAATATTGAAGCCAAAAGATGCAAAGTTAATAATGATAGTGCAACTTATTTGTGGCACTGCCGTTTAGGTCATATTGGTGTAAAGCGCATGAAGAAACTCCATGCCGATGGACTTTTGGAATCACTTGATTATGCATCACTTGATGCTTGTGAATCATGCCTCATGGGCAAGATGGCTAAGACTCTGTTCTTCGGAACAATGGAGCGAGCAACAGACTTGTTGGAAATAATACATACTGATGTGTGCGGTCCAGTGAGTATTGAGGCTCGCGGAGGGTATCGTTATTTTCTGACCTTTATAGATGATTTGAGCAGATATGGGTATATCTACTTGATGGAACATAAAGTCCGAAACATTTGAAAAGTTCAAAGAATTTCAGAGTGAAGTGGAAAATCATTGTAACAAGAAAATAAAATTCCTACGATCTGATTGCAGAAACAAATATTTGAGTTACGAATTTGGTCTTCATTTGAAACAATGTGGAATTGTTTCGCAACTCACGCCACCTGGAACACCACAATGTAATGGTGTGTCCGAACGTCATAACTGTACTTTATTAGATATGGTGCAATCTATGATGTCTCTTACCGAATTACCACTATCATTTTGGGGTTATGCATTAGAGACAGTTGCATTCACGTTAAATAGGGCACCGTCTAAAAATCCGTTGAGACGACACCGTATGAACTGTGGTTTAGCAAGAAACCTAAGCTGCCGTTTCTTAAAGTTTGGGGTTGCGATGCTTATGTGAAAAAGTTTCAACTTGATAAGCTTAAACCCAAATCGAAGAAGTGTGTCTTCATAGGATACCCAAAAGAAACTGTTGGGTACACCTTCTATCACAGATCCGAAGGCAAGATCTTTGTTGCTAAGAGTGGATCCTTTCTAGAGGAGTTTCTCTCAAATGAATTGAGTGGGAGAAAAGTTGAACTTGATGAGGTAATTGTACCTTCTCTCAAATTGGAAAGTAGCTCATCACTGAAATCAGTTCCAGTGATGCCTACACCAATTAGTGAGGAAGTTAATGATGATGATCATGAAACTTCAGATCAAGTTACTACCAAACCTCGTAGGTCAACCAGAGTATGTTCCGCACAAGAGTGGTACAGTAATCCTGTTCTAGAAGTCATGTTACTAGACCATGATGAACCTACGAACTATGAGGAAGCGACGATGGGCCCAGATTCTGTGAAATGGCTTAAGGCCATGAAATCTGAGATGAGATCCATGTATGAGAACAAAGTATGGACTTTGATTGACTTGCCCGATGATCGGTGAGCCATTCAGAATAAATGGATCTTCAAGAGGAAGACATACACTAATAGTAGTGTTACTATCTACAAAGCTCGAATTGTCGCAAAAGGTTTTTCAACAAGTTCAAGGTGTTGACTACGATGAGATTTTCTCACTCGTATCGATACTTAAAAGTCTGTCCGAATCATGTTAGAAATTGCCACATTTTATGAAATCTGGCAAATGGATATCAAAACTACATTCCTTAATGGATTTATTAAAGAAGAGTTGTATATGATGCAACCAGAAGGTTTTGTCAATCCTAAAGGTACTAACAAAGTGTGCAAGCTCCAGCGATCCATCTATGGACTGGTGCAAACATCTCGGAGTTGGAATATACGCTTTGATGAGTTGATCAAAGCATATAGTTTTATACAGACCTACGGTGAAGCATGTATTTACAAGAAAGTGAGTGGGACCACTAAAACATTTCTGATAAGTACTCCCTCCGTCCGGAAATACTTGTCCTACAAATGGTTGTATCTAGACTTGTTTTAGTTCTAGATACAACCATTTCTAAGACAAGTATTTCCGAACGGGGGGAGTATATGTGAATGACATATTGTTGATCGTAAATAATGTAGAATTTTTTGGAAAGCGTAAAGGAGTGTTTGAAAGGAGTTTTTCAATGAAAGACCTCGGTGAAGCTGCTTACATATTGGGCATCAAGATCTATATAGATAGATCAAGACGCTTGATAAATTTTTCAATGAGTACATACCTTGACAAGATTTTGAAGTAGTTCAAAATGGAACAGTCAAAGAAGGAGTTCTTGCATGTGTTGCAAGGTGTGAAGTTGAGTAAAGGCTCAAAACCCGACAACGGCAGAAAATAGAAAGAGAATGAAAATTCATTCCCTATGCCTCAGTCATAAGTTCTATAAAGTATGCTATGGTGTGTACCAGACCTATTGTGTACCTCACCATGAGTTTGGCAAGAGGGTACAATAGTGATCCAGGAGTGGATCACTGTACAACGGTCAAAATTATCCTTAGTGGAATAAGGAAATGTTTCTCGGTTATGGAGGTGACAAAGAGTTCGCCGAAGGAGTTATGTCGATGCAAGCTTTGACACTGATCTGGATGACTCTAAGTCTCGATCTAGATACATATTGAAAGTGGGAGCGATTAGCTAGATTAACTCCATGCAGAGCATTGTAGACATAGAAAATTTGCAAAATACATACGGCTCTGAATGTGGCAGACCCGTTGACTAAACTTCTCTCACAAGCAAAAGATGATCACTCTTTGGGTGTTAATCACATAGCGATGTGAACTAGATTATTGACTCTAGTAAACCCTTTGGGTATTAGTCACATGGAGATGTGAACTAATCACATAAAGATGTGAACAATTGGTGTTAAATCACATGGCGATGTGAACTAGATTATTGACTCTAGTGCAAGTGGGAGACTGATACGTCCATTTTGCATCATGCTTTTATATCGATATTTATTGCATTATGGGATGTTATTACACATTATGTCACAATACTTATGCCTTTTCTCTCTTATTTTACAAGGTTTGCATGAAGAGGGAGAATGCCGGCAGCTAGAATTCTGGGCTGGAAAAGGAGCAAATATTAGAGACCTATTCTGCACAACTCCAAAAGTCCTGAAACTCCACGGGAGTCATTTTTAGAATATATAAAAAATATTGGGTGAAGGAAGCACCAGAGGGGGGCCACCCACCATCCATGAGGGTGGGGGGCATGCCCTACCCCCTGGGCGCGCCCCCTATCTCGTGGGCCCCCTGGTAGGCTTCCGGTGCCCATCTTTGGCTACATGAAGTCTTTCTCCTTGGAAAAAAAATCATAAGCAAGCTCTCGGGACGAAACTCCGCCGCCACGAGGCGGAACCTTGGTGGAACCAATCTAGGGCTCCGGCGGAGCTGTTCTGCCGGGGAAACATCCCTCCGGGAGAGGGAAATCATCACCATTGTCATCACCATCGATCCTCTCATCGGGAGGGGGTCAATCTCCATCAACATCTCCACCAGCACCATCTCATCTCAAACCCTAGTTCATCTCTTGTATCCAATCTTTGTCCCAAAACCTCAGATTGGTACCTGTGGGTTACTAGTAGTGTTGATTACTCCTTGTAGTTGATGCTAGTTGGTTTACTTGGTGGAAGATCGTATGTTCAGATCCTATATGTATATTAATACCCCTCTGATTATGAACATGAATATTATTTGTGAGTAGTTATGCTTGTTCCTGAGGACATGGGAGAAGTCTTGCTATAAGTAGTCATGTGAATTTGGTATTCGTTCGATATTTTGATGAGATGTATGTTGTCATTCCTCTAGTGGTGCCATGTGAATGTCGACTACATGACACTTCACCATTGTTTGGGCCTAGGGGAAGGAATTGGGAAGTAATGAGTAGATGATGGGTTGCTAGAGTGACAGAAGCTTAAACCCTAGTTTATGCGTTGCTTCGTAAGGGGCTGATTTGGATCCATATGTTTCATGTTATGGTTAGGTTTACCTTAATACTTCTTTTGTAGTTGCGGATGCTTGCAAGAGGGGTTAATCATAAGTGGGATGCTTGTCCAAGGAAGGGCAGTACCCAAGCACCGATCCACCCATATATCAAATTATCAAAGTAACGAACGCGAATCATATGAGCGTGACGAAAATTAGCTTCACGATAATTCCCATGTGTCCTCGGGAGCGCTTTCCTTTATATAAGAGTTTTTCCAGGCTTCTCCTTTGCTACAAAAAGGATTGGTCCATCTTGCTTCACCTTATTTACTTTTATTACTTGTTACCCATTACAAATTACCTTATCACAAAACTATCTGTTACCGATAATTTCAGTGCTTGCAGAGAATACCTTACTGAAAACTGCTTATCATTTCCTTCTGCTCCTTGTTGGGTTCGACACTCTTACTTATTGAAGGGACTATGATAGATCCCCTATACTTGTGGGTCATCAAGACTCTTTTCTGGTGTCGTTGCCAGGGAGTGAAGCACCTTTGGTAGGTGGAATTTTTAAGGAAAAATTTATATAGTGTGCTGAAATTTACCGTCACTTGTTACTATGGAAAGTAATCCTTTGAGGGGCTTGTTCGGGGTATCTTCACCCTGACCAGTAGAGCAAAGAGTTGATCCTCAACCTACTGAAATTTTTTACTTTGAAATTCCTTCGGGTATGATAGAGAAACGGCTAGCTAATCCTTTTACAGGAGATGGAACACTGCATCCCGATTGGTACCTAATCTATGTGGATGAAGTTTGTGGATTATTTAAGCTTGCAAGTATGCCTGAGGATGTTATCAAGAAGAAGGTCTTCCCTTTATCTTCGAAGGTAAAGGCATTGACATGGTTTAGGCTATGTGATGATATTGGATCATGGAACTATAACTGATTGAAATTGGAATTTCATCAGAAGTTTTATCCTATGCATCTTGTTCATCGTGATCGTAATTATATATATATATATATATAATTTTTGGCCTCGCAAAGGAGAAAGCATCACTCAAGCTTGGGGAGGCCTAAGTCAATGCTATATTCATGCCCCAATCATGAGTTCTCAAGAGAAATTATTATTCAAATTTTTTATGCTTGGCGTTCTCTCAATAATCGCTCCATGCTCGATACTTCTTGTACTGGTTCCTTTGTGATGAAGACTATTGAATTCAAATGGGATTTATTTGAAAGAATTAAATGCAACTCTGAAGATTGGGAACTCAACGAAGGTAAGGAGTCAGGTATAGCACGTAAGTTTGATTGTGTTAAATCTTCTATGGATACCGATGCTTTTCATGAATTTAGCACTAAATATGGACTTGACTCTGAGATAGTAGCTTCTTTTTGTGAATCCTTTGCTACTCATGTTGATCTCCCTAAGGAGAAGTGGGTTAAATATAATCCTCCCATTGAAGTAAAAGTAGTTGAACCTATTAAAGTTGAAGAAAAGACTTTCACTTATAATGTTGATCCTATTGTTCCTACCGCTTATATTAAGAAACCACCTTTCCCTACTAGAGTAAAGGATCATGCTAAAGCTTCAACTGTGGTTCGTAAGAGTAATACTAGAACACCTACACGCTCTGAGCAAATTAAAGTTGAATCTAGTATTGCTATGGTTAAAGATCTCTTGTCCGATAATATTGATGGGCATGTTATTTAGTTTTGTGATGAAGCTGCTAGAATTGCTAGACCCGATTCTAAAAATAAACATAAACCTGTTGTAGGCATGCCTATTATTTCTGTTGAAATAGGAGATCATTGCTATCATGGCTTATGTGATATGGGTGCTAGTGCGAGTGCAATACCTCATTCTTTATATGAAGAAATTATGCATGATATTGCACCTGCTGAGTTAGAAGGTATTGATGTTACAATTAAGCATGCCAGTAGAGATACTATTTCACCGATTGGGATTGTTAGAGGTGTTGAAGTCTTGTGTGGGAAAGTTAAATATCCTGCTGATTTTCTTGTTCTTGGTTCCCCACAAGATGACTTTTGTCCCATTATATTTGGTAGACCCTTCTTGAATATTGTTAATGCTAAGATAGACTGCAAAAGGATATTGTTTCTGTTGGTTTAGGGGATATGTCTGATACGTCCATTTTGCATCATGCTTTTATATCGATATTTATTGCATTATGGGCTGTTATTACACATTATGTCACAATACTTATGCCTATTCTCTCTTATTTTACAAGGTTTACACGAAGAGGGAGAATGTCGACAGCTGGAATTCTGGGCTAGAAAAAGGAGCAAATATTAGAGACTTATTCTGCACAACTCCAAAAGTCCTGAAACTTCACGGAAGTCGGTTTTAGAATATATAAAAAATATTGGGCGAAGGAAGCACCAGAGGGGGGCCACCCACCATCCACGAGGGTGGGGGGCGCGCCCTACCCCCTAGGTACGCCCCCTGCCTCGTGGGCCCCCTGGCAGGCCTCTGGTGCCCATCTTTGTCTATATGAAGTCTTTCACCCTGGAAAAAAAAATCATAAGCAAGCTCACGGGACGAAACTCCGCCGCCACGAGGCGGAACCTTGTCGGAACCAATCTAGGGCTCCGACGGAGCTATTCTGCCGGGGAAACATCCCTCCGGGAGGGGGAAATCATCACCATCGACCCTCTCATGGGGAGGGGTTCAATCTCCATCAACATCTTCACCAGCACCATCTCCTCTCAAACCCTAGTTCATCTCGTGTATCCAATCTTTGTCCCAAAACCTCAGATTGGTACCTGTGGGTTGCTAGTAGCTAGTGTTGATTACTCCTTGTAGTTGATGCTTGTTGGTTTATTTGGTGGAAGATCATATGTTCAGATCCTTTATGCATATTAATACCCCTCTGATTATGAACATGAATATGCTTTGTGAGTAGTTACCTTTATTCTTGAGGACATGGGAGAAGTCTTGCTATAAGTAGTCATGTGAATTTGGTATTCTTTCGATATTTTGATGAGATGTAGGTTGTCTCTCCTGTAGTGGTGTCATGTGAACATTGACTACATGACACTTCACCATTGTTTGGGCATAGGGGAAGGCATTGGGAAGTAATAAGTAGATGAGGGTTGCTAGAGTGACAGAAGTTTAAACCCTAGTTTATGCGTTGCTTCGTAAGGGGCTGATTTGGATCCATATGTTTCATGCTATGGTTAGGTTTACCTTAATACTTCTTTTGTAGTTGTGGATGCTTGCAAGAGGGGTTAATCATAAGTGGGATGCTTGTCCAATGAAGGGGAGTTCCCAAGCACCGGTCCACCCACATATCAAATTATCAAAGTACTGAACGTGAATCATATGAGCGTGATGAAAACTAGCTTGACGATATTCCCATGTGTCCCCGAGAGCGCTTTCCTTTATATAAGAGTTTGTCCAGGCTTGTCCTTTGCTACAAAAAGGATTGGGCCATCTTGTTGCACCTTATTTACTTTTATTACTTGTTACCCGTTACAAATTATCTTATCACAAAACTATCTGTTACCAACAATTTCAGTGCTTGCAGAGAATACCTTACTGAAAACTGCTTATCATTTCCTTCCGCTCCTCGTTGGGTTCGACACTCTTACTTATCGAAAGGACTATGATACATCCCCTATACTTGTGGGTCATCAAGACTCTTTTCTGGCCCCGTTGCCGGGGAGTGAAGCGCCTTTGCTAGGTGGAATTTGGTAAGAAAAAAATATGTAGTGTGCTGAAATTTACTGTCACTTGTTACTATGGAACATAATCCTTTGAGGGGCTTGTTCGGGGTATCTTCACCCCGAACAGTAGAGCAAAGAGTTGATCCTCAACCTAATGAACCTACTGAAAATGTTTACTTTGAAATTCCTTCGGGTATGATAGAGAAACTGTTGGCTAATCCTTTTACAGGAGATGGAACATTGCATCCCGATTTGCACCTAATCTATGTGGATGAAGTTTGTGGATTATTTAAGCTTGCAGGTATACCCGAGGATGCTATCAAGAAGAAGGTCTTCCCTTTATCTTTGAAGGGAAAGGCATTGACATGGTTTAGGCCATGTGATGATATGGTATCATGGAACTACAACCGATTGAAACTGGAATTTCATCAGAAGTTTTGTCCTATGCATGTTGTTCATTGTGATCGTAATTATACATATAATTTTTGGCCTCGCGAAGGAGAAAGCATCGCTCAAGCTTGGGGGAGGCTTAAGTCAATGTTATATTCATACCCCAATCATGAGCCCTCAAGAGAAATTATTATTCAAATTTTTTATGCTTGGCTCTCTCTCAATAATCGCTCCATGCTCGATACTTCTTGTACTGGTTCTTTTATGATGAAGACTATTGAATTCAAATGGGATTTATTGGAAAGAATTAAATGCAACTCTAAAGATTGGGAACTCGACGAAGGTAAGGAGTCAGGTATAACACCTAAGTTTGATTGTGTTAAATCTTTTATGGATACAAATGCTTTCCGTGAATTTAGCACAAAATATGGACTTGACTATGAGATAGTAGCTTCTTTTTGTGAATCCTTTGCTACTCATGTTGATCTCCCTAAGGAGAAGTGGTTTAAATATAATCCTCCCATTGAAGTAAAAGTAGTTGAACCTATTAAAGTTGAAGAAAAGACTATCACTTATAATGTTGATCCTATTGTTCCTACCGCTTATATTAAGAAACCACCTTTCCCTACTAGAGTAAAGGATCATGCTAAAGCTTCAACTGTGGTTCGTAAGAGTAATACTAGAACACCTACACGCTCTGAGCAAATTAAAGTTGAACCTAGTATTGCTATGGTTAAAGATCTCTTGGCCGATAATATTGATGGGCATGTTATTTACTTTTGTGATGAAGCTGCTAGAATTGCTAGACCCGATACTAAAAATAAACATAGACCTGTTGTAGGCAAGCCTATTATTTCCGTTAAAATAGGAGATCATTGCTATCATGGCTTATGTGATATGGGTGCTAGTGCAAGTCCAATACCTCATTCCTTATACAAAGAAATTATGCATGATATTGCACCTGCTGAGATAGAAGAGATAGATGTTACAATTAAGCTTGCCAATAGAGATACTATTTCACCTGTTGGGATTGTTAGAGATGTTGAAGTCTTGTGTGGGAAAGTTAAATATCCTACTGATTTTCTTGTTCTTGGTTCCCCACAAGATGACTTTTGTCCCATTATATTTTGTAGATCCTTCTTGAATACTGTTAATGCTAAGATAGACTGCAAAAAGGATATTGTTTATGCTGGTTTAGGATATATGTCTCATGAATTTAACTTTGCTAAATTTCGTAGACAACCCCATGATAGAGAATTTCCTAGTAGAGATGAAATTATTGGTCTTGCTTCTATTGCCATGCCTCCTAATGATCCTTTAGGACAATATTTGATAGACCATGAAAATGATATGTTTATGAATGAAAGAAGGGAAATAGATGAAGTATTCTTTAAACATGGACCTATTTTGAAACACAATTTGCCCGTTGAAATCTTAGGGGATCCTCCTCCACCCAAGGGTTATCCAGTGTTTGAGCTTAAACCATTACCTGATACTCTTAAATATGCTTATCTTGATGAAAAGAAGATATATCCTGTTATTAATAGTGCTAACCTTTCAGAGCAGGAAGAAGAGAAATTATTGAAAACTCTGAAGAAGCACTATGCTGCTATTGGATATACTCTTGATGATCTTAAGGGCATTAGTCCTACTCTATGCCAGCACAAAATAAAATTGGAAAAGGATGCTAAACCGGTTGTTGATCACCAACGACGGCTAAATCCTAAAATGAAAGAAGTGGTAAGAAAAGAAATACTAAAGCTTCTGGAGGCAGGTGTAATTTATCCCATTGCTGATAGTCAGTGGGTAAGTCTTGTCCATTGTGTCCCTAAGAAGGGAGGTATTACTGTTGTTCCTAATGATAAAGATGAATTGGTCCCACAAAGAATTGTTACAGGTTATAGAATGATAATTGATTTCCGCAAACTAAATAAAGCTACTAAAAATGATCATTACCCTTTACCTTTTATTGATAAAATGCTAGAAAGATTATCCAAACATACACATTTTTCCTTTCTAGATGGTTATTCTGATTTCTCTAAAATACCTGTGTCAAAAGAGGATCAAGAAAAGACCACTTTTACTTGCCCTTTCGGTACCTTTGCTTATAGATGTATGCCTTTTGGTTTATGTAATGCACCTGCTACCTTTCAAAGATGTATGACCGCTATATTATCTGACTTTTGTGAAAAGATTGTTGAGGTTTTCATGGATGATTTTTCCATATATGGAACTTCTTTTGATAATTGCTTAAGCAACCTTGATCGAGTTTTACAGAGATGTGAAGAAACAAATCTTGTCTTGAATTGGGAGAAGTGCCACTTTATGGTTAATGAAGGCATTGTTTTGGGGCATAATTTTTTTGAAAGAGGTATTGAAGTTGATAAAGCCAAAGTTGATGCTATTGAAAAGATGCCATGTCCTAAGGACATTAAAGGTATAAGAATTTTCCTTGGTCATGCCATGTCCTAAGGACATTAAAATTTTCCTTGGTAATAAAGAAAGAGAGGTTTTCACATATAAGTATACTATCTTGGACATCTTTTATGATTGTGAGCACTCATTAAAATATGACATGCTAAAAAGTTGATGTTGGACAAGGAAGACAATGTAATGGGTTATGCTTTCTTACATCCGAAATAAATTATATTGTCATGGATCATCCAACATGTTGATCTTGCCTTTCCCTCTCATGCTAGCCAAATTCCTTGCACCAAGTAGAGATACTACTTGTGCTTCCAAATATCCTTAAAACCAGTTTTGCCATGAGAGTCCACCATATCTACCTATGGATTGAGTAAGATCCTTCAAGTAAGTTGTCATTGTTGCAAGCAATAATAATTGCTCTCTAAATATGTATGATTTATTAGTGTGGAGAAAATAAGCTTTATACGATCTTGTGATGTGGAAGAAATAAAAGCGACGGACTGCATAATAAAGGTCCATATCACAAGTGGCAATATAAAGTGATGTTCTTTCGCATTAAGATATTGTGCATCCAACCATAAAAGCACATGACAACCTCTGCTTCCCTCTGCGAAGGGCCTATCTTTTACTTTTGTCCTATACCTTATACAAGAGTCATGGTGATCTTCACCTTTCCTTTTTACATTTTATCCTTTGGCAAGCACTGTGTATTGGAAAGATCCTGATATATATATAGCTAATTGGATGTGAGTTTTCATGAACTATTATTGTTTACATTACCCTTGAGGTAAAAGGTTGGGAGGCAAAACTATAAGCCCCTATCTTTCTCTGTGTTGATTAAAACTTCATACCCATAAGTATTGCGTGAGTGTTAGCAATTGTGAAAGACTAAATGATAGTTGAGTATGTGGACTTGCTGAAAAGCTCTTATATTGACTCTTCCCGATGTTATGATAAATTGCAATTGCTTCAATGACTGAGATTGTAGTTTGTTAGTTTTCAATGAAGTTATGATAAATGTGTGTGTGTGTATGTTGCTGTTATAAGAATGATCATGATGCCCTCACGTCCGTATTTCATTTTATTGACACCTCTATCTCTAAACATGTGGACATATTTTTCGATATCGGCTTCCGCTTGAGGGCAAGCGAGGTCTAAGCTTGGGGGAGTTGATACGCCCATTTTGCATCATGCTTTTGTATCGATATTTATTGCATTATGGGCTGTTATTACACATTATGTCACAATACTTAGGCCTATTCTCTCTTATTTCACAAGGTTTACACGAAGAGGGAGAATGCCGACAGCTGGAATTCTGGGCTGGAAAAGGAGCAAATATTAGAGACCTATTCTGCACAACCCCAAAAGTCCTAACTTCACGAAAGTCAGTTTTAGAATATATAAAAAATATTGGGCGAAGGAAGCACCAGAGGGGGGCCACCCACCATCCACGAGGGTGGGGGCGTGCCGTACCCCTGGGCGCGCCCCCCTGCCTCGTGGGCCCCATGGCAGGCCTCCGATGCCGATCTTTGGCATTATGAAGTCTTTCGCCCTGGAAAAAATCATAAGCAAGCTCACGGGACGAAACTCTGCCGCCACGAGCCGGAACCTTGGCGGAACCAATCTAGGGCTCCGGCGGAGCTGTTCTGCTGGGGAAACATCCCTCCGGGAGGGGGAAATCATCACCATCGTCATCACCATCAATCCTCTCATTGGGAGGGGTTCAATCTCCATCAACATATTCACCAACACCATCTCCTCTCAAACCCTAGTTCATCTCTTGTATCCAATCTTTGTTCCAAAACCTCAGATTGGTACCTGTGGGTTGCTAGTAGTGTTGATTACTCCTTGTAGTTGATGCTAGTTGGTTTATTTGGTGGAAGATCATATGTTTGGGTCCTTTATGCATATTAATACCCCTCTGATTATGAACATGAATATGCTTTCTGAGTAGTTACCTTTGTTCCTGAGGACATGGGAGAAGTCTTGCTATAACTAGTCCTGCGAATTTGGTATTCGTTCGATATTTTGATGAGATGTATGTTGTCTATCCTCTAGTGGTGTCATGTGAACGTCGACTACATGAAACTTCACCATTGTTTGGGCCTAGGGGAAGGTATTGGGAAGTAATAAGTAGATGATGGGTTGCTAGAGTGACAGAAACTTAAACCCTAGTTTATGTGTTGCTTCGTAAGGGGCTGATTTGGATCCATATGTTTCATGCTATGGTTAGGTTTACCTTAATACTTCTTTTGTAGTTGCGGATGCTTGCAAGAGGGGTTAATCATAAGTAGGATGCTTGTCCAAGGAAGGGCAGTACCCAAGCACCGATCCACCCACATATCAAATTATCAAAGTACTGAACGTGAATCATATGAGCGTGATGAAAACTAGCTTGACGATATTCCCATGTGTCCCCGAGAGCGCTTTCCTTTATATAAGAGTTTGTCCAGGCTTGTCCTTTGCGACAAAAAGGATTGGGCCATCTTGCTGCACCTTATTTACTTTTATTACTTGTTACCCATTACAAATTACCTTATCACAAAACTATGTGTTACCGATAATTTCAGTGCTTGTAGAGAATACCTTACTAAAAATTTCTTATCATTTCCTTCTGCTCCTCGTTGGGTTTGACACAGTTACTTATCGAAAGGACTACGATAGATCCCCTATACTTGTGGGTCATCAATGTCTCATGATTTTAATATTGCTAAATTTCGCAGACAACCCCATGATAAAGAATTGCCCAGTAGAGATGAAATTATTGGTCTTTGCTTCTATTGCCGTGCCTCCTAATGATCCTTTAGAACAATATTTGCTAGACCATGAAAATGATATGTTTATGAATGGAAGAAGGGAAATAGATGAAGTATTCTTTAAATAGGGACCTATTTTTAAACACAACTTGCCTGTCGAAATTCTAGGGGATCCCCCTCCACCCAAGGGTGATCCCGTGTTTGAGTTTAACCATTGCCTGATACTCTTAAATATGCTTATATTGATGAAAAGAAGATATATACTATTATTATTAGTGCTAATCTTTCAGAGCAGGAAGAAGAGAAATTATTGACAACTCTGAAGAAGCACCATGTTGCTATTGGATATACTCTTGATGATCTTAAGGGCATTAGTCCCACTCTATGCCAGCACAACATAGAATTGGAAAAGGATGCTAAAACGGTTGTTGATCACCAATGACGGTTAAATCCTAAGATGAAAGAAGTGGTAAGTAAAGAAATACTAAAGCTTCTGGAGGCAAGTATAATTTATCCCGTTGCTGATAGTCAGTGGGTAAGTAATGTCCATTGTGTCGCTAAGAAGGGAGGTATTACTGTTGTTCCTAATGATAAATATGAATTGATCCCACAAAGAATTGTTACAGGTTATAGAATGGTAATTGATTTCCACAAATTAAATAAAGCTACTAAAAAGGATCATTACCCTCTACCTTTCATTGATCAAATGCTAGAAAGATTATCCAAACATACACATTTTTGCTTTCTAGATGGTTATTCTGGTTTCTCTCAAATACCTCTGTCAAAAGAGGATCAGGAAAAGACCACTTTTACTTGCCCTTTTGGTACCTTTGCTTATAGATGTATGCCTTTTGGTTTATGTAATGCACTTGCTACCTTTCAAATAAGCATGACTGCTATATTCTCTGACTTTTGTGAAAAGATTGTTGAGGTATTCATGGATGATTTTTCTATATATGAAACTTCTTTTGATGATTCCTTAAGCAACCTTGATCGAGTTTTGCAGAGATGTGAAGAAACTAATCTTGTCTTGAATTGGGAGAAGTGCCACTTTATGGTTAATGAAGGTATTGTCTTGGGGCATAAAATTTCTGAAAGAGGTATTGAAGTTGATAAAGCTAAAGTTGATGCTATTGAAAAGATGTCGTGTCCTAAGGACATTAAAGGTATAAGAAGTTTCCTTGGTTATGCTGGTTTTTATAAGAGGTTCATTAAAGACTTCTCAAAAAAATTCCAGGCCTCTGACTAATCTCTTACAGAAAGATGTTCCTTTTGTCTTTGATGATGATTGTGTAGAAGCATTTGAAGTACTTAAGAAAGCTTTGATTTCTGCACCCATTGTTTAGCCACCTGATTGGAATTTACCCTTTGAAATTATGTGTGATGCTAGTGATTATGCTGTAGGTGCTGTTTTAGGACAAAGAGTTGATAAGAAATTAAATGTTATCCAATATGCTAGTAAAACTCTAGACAGTGCCTAAAGAAATTATGCTACTACTGAAAAAGAATTCTTAGCAGTTGTATTTGCTTGTGATAAGTTCAGACCTTATATTGTTGATTCTAAAGTAACTGTTCACACCGATCATGCTGCTATTAAATATCTTATGGAAAAGAAAGATGCTAAACCTAGACTTATTAGATGGGTTCTCCTACTACAAGAATTTGATTTGCATATTATTGATAGAAAGGGAGCTGAGAACCCCGTTGCAGACAACTCGTCTAGGTTAGAGAATGTTCTTGATGACCCACTACCTATAGATGATAGCTTTCCCGATGAACAATTAGCTGTCATAAATGCTTCTCGTACTTCTCCTTGGTATGCTGATTATGCTAATTACAATGTTGCTAAATTTATACCACCTAGTTTCACATACCAGCAAAAAAAGTTTTTCTATGATTTAAGACATTACTTATGGGATGACCCACAACTTTATAAAGAAGGAGTAGATGGTGTTATTAGATGTTGTGTACCTGAGCATGAACAGGAACAGATCCTACGCAAGTGTCACTCCGAGGCTTATGGAGGACACCACACTGGAGATAGAACTGCACATAAGGTATTCCAATCCGGTTTTTATTGGCCTACTGTCACACCCTAGCTAGTTCATGCATAGAGTGCTTGCATCATGTTTAACTTTATCAGAAACTTGGAAATGGGGATGACAGAACCCCCATCACCCCTTGAAACCAACTAGGGTTTACTAAAAATATTTTCAATGAACCTGAAATGCCCTTCTAAAATGTTCATCATCTTTGTCTTGGTCTTAAACCTCTGACAAAAATGGTGCTCAAATTTCTAGGTCATCCTAAGGTCACTGGCTTAAATCATTAGTTATTTGAATTTGGGCATTTAAATGCTAGTAAATATTTTAAATGTTCAAATAATCCTAAACTGAAATGTCCATGTTGGACTTATTCCAAACAGTGGCCATGAGTAGTTTGGTGATTTTTGAAGGAGTCTAGCTATTTTTAGAAATGCCACAAACTTGCAGAAATAAAACAAAACAAAAAATAAAATAAAAAGGCTTACCTGGCCAACCTACCTGGTAGGCCCACCAGGCGGCCCAGCAATGTGCTGGCTCGTGCCAACCAGCTGCTTCTTCCCCGCCAAGCAGGCAGGCAGGAGGTGGCGCCGGCCGCGAGAGCTCGCCACGGCGCCAGCTGCTTGCCGCTTCAGCGGCTAGACGCCTCGACGGCCTCCACGTTGCCGCCCCGACACCTCACTCCCCCCTGCTCCTCTCTCTCGCTCTCCCCCACCATGGCCGATGTTGTCACGCTCGCGTCGACGTGAAAACCGCAGCCACTGTCGCCTCCTTGCTGTCTCGCCGTGTCCAGAAGCTCCGCCGCCCTCCTCTCCATCGAGAAGACCGAGCCCCGAGCGCTCTTTCTCCCCGGAGCCACCGCAACGACCTCGCCCGACCTCGTCATCGCCGGAGATCCCTTTCGCCATCACGCCTGCACCATCTCGTCCCCAACCTCGCCGTCTAGCTTGACGTGACCACCATGAGCTCCTGACTCTCCCTCCCCTCTCTATTCGCTCTACCGTGCACCACAGTGACCGCACCAAGCTCACCCGCACCCGCCGCCGCCTCTGCACGTCGCCGTCGTGGCCTAGCCACGCTGGCTCGAAATTGAGCATGCCACCGCACTCACCGCATTCCCAGGAGGCCGCAGCACCACTCCACGCATCTCGCCGTGCCACCTAGCAATGAGCCCGAGCTTGCCGGAGCTCCGGCAGCCGCCAAGCTCATCGCCGACGTCGTTTCCGGCGACCCCGAGCTCCACCACCACCACCAATCAACGCGCCACACTCCCAGCTACGCGTAGGAGCACTCTGCCGCCGATTTGGTCGCCGGAGTGTGCAACCCGCACTGCCCGCTGCGTCTGGCCTCGCCGGTGGCTAAACGCTGGTGGTTAGCCCCGATTTGACCAGGGGGTGACCTCCCCTGGGTCAATGACTGGTGGGGCCCCGCCCTGCTGATTAACCTAGGTTAGTAGTTAAACTAATCCTAATTAGTTAGTTAACTAACAGAGACACTGACCAGTGGGTCCCACTGGTCAGGTTTGACCTGGACGCCCCAGTTGACTTGCTGACACAGTGCTGACGCAATGCTGATGCAGTAACTCTTTTCCGGATTTATTCTTATTCAGGAAATTCCAAAAAATAGTGCTAACTTCAAAAAATCATAGAAATTAATCTGTAACTCCAAATGCAAAGAGTTTTATATGAAAAATGATCAGAAAAATCCAATCTATCCACCTGTACTGGTTTCATGCATGTTTAAAAAAGTTAACTTGATGTTTAGTGCAAAACATGATAAAGCACTATTTAAAATCACAAATGAGTGTGAACTTTGAATCTTTGGTTCAAAATGGCTCAAACCCATCTGGTTGTAGATGCATTAGTCCAACACACTCATTTTGCCATGTCACATGCATGCATCATATTGTTGCATATTGTTTGATATTGATTGTGTTATCGGTGCTCTCTACGGTAGGTTCTGTCCCGGAGGATTGCCGTGAGTACCCAAGCGAAGGACAATACGAGTCTGCCGATCTGCCAGGCAAGCAACCCCATTGCTCATATCGATATAATCCCATGTTCTCGCTCTTGCTCTCATTTACTGCATCTAAGACAACAACGTTTCAAACTATTGTGTGCTGCGCTAGTTGAACCCATTTCCTCTGCATGACCTGTCATTGCCACAGTAACTAGATGAAACCCACTAGCATGTGTAGGAGTTGATTGAGCCATGTCTTTTTTTCCTACCTTGATATGCCTGCTATGCTTAGAGTCGTGTCAGGTCTGGTTCATCTGGGTGATGGGCTAGAGTGAAATGATTATGTCGGTAATGTGAGTGATGTGTTGAACACGATTTGGTAAAGGTATCGATGAGAGGCCATGTAGGAGTACATGGCGGGTTGTTTCATTGGAACCGTCCTTAAGCACTGAGATCTGTATGTGTGATTTAAGATTCAGCTACTACCATGCATTGGGCCCTGAAATATGACCCGCTCGACTTATTAACCGCCCCTGTCCTCTGTCCAGTAGTTGCAACTAGTTTCTGGTGTTTGTAGGATATGTGTTGGAGGCCGTGCGTAGCGCTGACCCTAGGGGTGGGCTATGATGCGGTAGATACACCATGGCCGGGTATGCCGGGCGCCCGTTTGGTGTCTCGAAACCCTGTACACATCGTTTGGGGCTATGAGCGAAACCCCGGCCGGATCTCCTCGCGGATGGAACCCGAATAGGTGTTAAACCTGGACTAGAGACTTGTGTGGTTAGTTAGGTCATGGTCTACACCCACGTCGGCTTTCGCTTGAAGTGTGCCGAGCACATGTCGTGTGCAGACGCTAAGTGGTGGAAACATGTATGAAGAAGTACACCCCTGCAGGGTTAACATCATCTATTCGAATAGCCGCGTCCGCGGTAAAGGACTACTTGGTTGCCTATACAGTTCATAGACAAGTAAATGGATACTCCTAAAAGCCTCAAGACAAGTGTGAGTGCCGTGGATGGCCCTTCCATAGGATGACGGAGGAGGATCCGCGGTAGTGTATTGTTGTGGTGATTAGTGGACTCGTGTGCGCAAAACATTTACAAGTTGTTGTCTCGTAGGATAGTTTAGCCAAGAGTCAAAGCTGGCTTGCTGCAATAAACTCCACTACCCTTTGTTGATAATGTGCATGTATGTAGGATCTGACGTAAGTCTTGATGAGTACCTTTGTACTCATGTTTGCTTAATTACTGTTGCAGAAGAGAACACCGCCCCCTCCGATGGGTTCTATGTAGATCTCGACGTTGATGAGTTTCTTGCCACCCAGGTGGTGATCCTGAGCCGTGAAGGGCCTTGTAGATAGACAGGCTTCATCAAGCCTTCTTGCTTTCTAGTTGTCTGTACTCAGACAAGTTTGCTTCCGCATGTGCTTGTATGTTTGTATGACTTAAGTGTTGGTTTGTGTGACCCCTACCTGTATGAACATATTATGTATGGCTCTCTGGAGCCTTCTAAATAAAGTACTTGAGTTGTAGAGTTTTGTTGTGATGCCATGTTGTATTTGCACATATCGAGCATATTGTGTGTATGATTTGAAATGCTTGGTATGTGTGGGATCCAACAACCTAGTTGTCTATCCTTGGTAGCCTCTCTTATGGGGAAATGTAGTCTACTGCTTCCATTGAGCCATGGTAGTCTGCTACAGCCCGGTTTACCGGAGTCCTGCTAGCCCAGTTACTACTGCTCCAGAACACTTAGACTGGTTGACATGTGATCCACTTCGTTCATGTGTGTGTCCCTTTGGGGAAATGTCACGTGGTGACATCTGGAGTCCTTCTAGCCTGCTACAGCCCGGGTTCCTGGAATCCTGTTAGCCCAGTTGCTACAGCCCAGATTCACACGCCGATGACCGACACGTTCGATGCTGGTTCATGTATGCCTGTCCCTGTAAGTTAGTGCCACTTTGGGTTCACGACTAGTCATGTAGGCCCGGGATTCTCTGTCATATGGATGCTAGCGACACTATCATATACGTGAGCCAAAAGGCGCAAACGGTCCCAGGCCAGGTAAGGCGACACCCGTGGGAATACCGTGCGTGAGGCCGCAAAGTGATATGATGTGTTACATGCTAGATCAGTGTGGCTTAGAATCGGGGTCCTGACAGCGTTGGCATCAGAGTCGGACTGCCTGTAGGTTCTTCAAGCCAAACTGGTCGATGTCGAGTCTAGAAATGCTTTAGTTATATGTAGGGGAATTGATTGTGGGAGGGAACGTAAGGCTCTTTTTACTCCTTTACCTCATGACATTCTGATCTGAGTCAGTCCATTCTTTCCACGGGTTTTAAGGACTATGATCTCATCTTTCTATCAGGTTCACGTGTTACTAATCCGTAGACTCTTATAGGATTGTTGTTTACAAGCCCCCGTTCAGTTCTACTACTTCAGTATGTTGTTGGTTGGACCCGGAACCTTGATATGATGTTGTTCAGTGGCTATGCAAACTTTTGCAGAATGTCTCAAAATCCTTTTTGAGCATTTACAGCTGTTATGCTGCCCGATTTTCCTAGAAATTCTAATGCCTTTGCATTATTTCGTGTTTCAGATGGCTTCCCGCACCACACATCAGGTGGTACGTCTGACTCAGTGCATTAATGTGCCCGGTCACACGGCCATGCTGGTCCATGTGATGTCAGAGACAGGCTATCGATGGTATCCGGAATATACCCTCGAAGAGCAGTTCCGTGATTTTAATCAGAGTCAGTATATCTGCACCGTGAGGATCTTTCCATCTTACCCCGGGTCTACCGAGCCTCTACACTGGTCCTATGGGCTTGGTATTACCATGGAGATATCCGTGTTGGATGCTGCCTACTCCATGATCTCCATCATTCGAGCCGGGTATGCATCACTTCAGGATACCGAGTTCCGCTATCTGCCGGCGGCACACACTGGCCAGGAGGGCTATTACACTGGGCTTTATGCCGATGCTTCCTAGGAGGGGCCACGCCTTCGCACCACCACTGAAACGTTGGAGGAGAGAGACCGAGAGAACCGTGCCTTACGCATGGAGCTGTACAATACCCGCCAGGACCACTGGGCTATCCTGACACGGCTCGCACCAGCCGTGCAGACTGGTTATCTGGATATGCGGGATTTGTACCCCGTCCGCACACATCTGCCAGCTCGTATGGATTACCCTGGAGGTATCATGCCTCCATGTGGGCGCCGTCTTCCACCCTTTGCGGGGCCGAGGCCTCACCCGAGTCCTTATGGTCCGCAGGCCCGATGTGACCGTGAGTTCCCGGATCCGCATGTTCCGCTTCTAGGCTATGCGGGGGATCTCTATGAAGACTACTAAGGAGCCGGAGACAACTGAGTTGGATCAAGACACTAGTAGTATGTAGTAGTCGTATTTCCACAGTCCTGCGCGTCTAGTGGAATATGACTTAGTGTGTACTGAATTCCGGAGGCGTAGATAAATAATGTATAGGAGCTTGGAATGCCTCTGATGAGATGTAATGTTCTTTCGCCGTAGTTGTACTTCAGCTTGGGCTTGTACTAAACTATGTAAGGTGTGTATGACCGATGGTGTATATATGGAAGTTTCTGTATTACCATGTCGTACAAATGAACATCTCTGCATTCCGTGTCATCCACTACATTATGCATTCTTATGCCAGAGTTTTTCCATCCTTGTCTAAACCGTTGTTTTGTTTTCCTAGGATGGTAAACACCCGAAGCACCCCTGCTGTTCAGGAGCAGGGTGAAGCCAGTGGAGCTAGGGATGGGAATCTGCCCCATCCACCTTCCTTGGCTGAAGTCATGTTGGAGGCAGAAAGGAATAAACGCGAGACCAGCCGGTTGTTAGAACGCATCGAGCAGAATACTGCACGTCACCAGAGGAACGACTTGGTGTCTCTCAATGATTTCATCAAGTTGAACTCACCAACCTTCCATCATTCTGTCGAGCCTCTCGATGCGGATGATTGGCTTCACAGAATTACCCATAAGCTATGTCCTGCACGCGTAGCCGAAGCTGACAAAGTCACTTACGCTGCTTATCGCCTTGAGGGACCTGCTAGCTTTTGGTGGGAAAACTATGAGGCTATGCGCCCAGCCGACCAGGTTACCACTTGGGCAGAATTCAGCGCGGCTTTCCATGAACACCACATTCCGGAGGGTCTTATGGATCATAAGAGAGAGGAATTCTGCAACTTCACCCAAGGCAGACTGACCGTGGATGCCTACAGCCGTGAGTTTGGAAACTTGGCACATTATGCACCTGAGGAAGTGTCCACTGACGTCAAGAAGCAGGCGAGGTTCCGGAAGGGACTTAGCCCCGAGCTTCGCCATGACCTCTGTTTGCACGAGTGCACCTCCTTCCAGAAGCTTGTGAACAAAGCCATCAGTGCTGAAACCAGTCAGACTGACTATGAAGCTACACATAAGCATTCCCGTGATCTTGGTTCTTCATCTCCTCTGGTTCTCAGAAGCGCCGGGTGTGGATTCCAAACACAGCTCTGCCACCCAGGTTCACTCCGAGGCCATCCTATGAGGCGCCTCACCCAACCCAGCAGTATGCACCGCCTAAGGCTTATGGTGGACCGGCCGCCAATGCTGCTCTGCGCACCAACACGGTGACATACTTAAAGTGCGGAGAGTCGGGTCACTACATTCGAGAGTGTCCCCAGAACAACAACCCCAACCAGCCTGGAAAGTCCGTTGGCCGTGGTAAGCTAGCGGGAAAGGTGTACTATGCCAAGCCATCCACCACTCCATGTGGCGATGCCAACTATGTCTCAGTTGAGCAGGCTAATGATGATCCCAACGTCGTCCTTGGTACGCTTCTTGTTAACTGCCATCCGACATCTGTTCCTTTCGATACTGGAGCATCTCATTCATTCATATCTGAGAGTTATGCTCGATTGCACAACACAACATTCTGTGACATGCCCACCACCATGGAAATTAAAACCCCTGGCTCTAGATGGCAAACTTCTAGAGTAAGCCATGGGAATGAAATTCTCGTCGATAGACTTGTCTTCCTTGCATCCTTAATAGCTCTCAAGTCCTCGGACATAAATATCATCTTAGGTATGGACTGGGTGTTAGCCCATTATGCTAAGATTGATTGTGCCACTAGAACTGTTCAACTTACCCACCCATCGGGCAAGACGGTCAATGTCTTAACCCGAGTGGCCAAGCGTCAACTCTACTCTCTTAATGTCAGTCCTCTTCCAGACCTCGAAGACATACCGGTAGTCCGTGACTTTCTGGATGTCTTTCCAGAAGAACTGCCAGGTGTTCCACCTGACAGAGATGTGGAGTTCGTGATAGATCTTGTTCCAGGAACGGTCCCAATCTCTAGAAGACCCTACAAAATGGCACCCCTAGAACTAGCTGAGCTTAAGAAACAACTCGATGAGTCCTTGAAAAAGGGTTTCATTCATCCTAGTTCTTCTCCATGGGCTTGCCCCGTCCTCTTCGTCAAGAAGGATGGTACGGATCGGATGGTTGTAGATTATCGACCCATCAACTTGGTCACCATAAAGAACAAGTATCCGCTCCCCAGGATCAACGACCTATATGACCAGCTCGCTGGATCCTCAGTCTTCTCCAAAATGGGTTTGAGGTCGGGCTGCCATCAAATCAAAATCAAGAACGGGGACATTCCCAAAACGGACTTTGTTACTCGTTATGGCCAATACGAGTACACCGTCATGTCCTTCGGTTTAACCAATGCCCCAGCCACCTTCTCTCAGTTAATGAACTCGATCTTCATGGAGTATTTGGATAAATTCATCGTGGTATACCTCGATGATATACTCATCTACTCCAAGAATGAGGAAGAACATGCCGAACATCTAAGGCTGGTATTGACAAAACTTCAAGAGCATCGCCTTTATGCCAAATTCTCCAAATGTGAATTTTGGTTGCCAGAAGTGACCTACTTAGGCCATGTAATCTCTGGTAAGGGTATTGCTATCAATCCCGAGCGAGTTCGGGCCATTCTTAATTGGACTCCACCTGAAACAGTCAAGCAAGTTCAGAGTTTCCTTGGCTTAGCGAGCTACTGCCGCCGCTTCATCGAAAACTTCTCCAAGGTTGCTAAACCTCTAACTGAACTCCTCAAGAAAGATGGAAAGTTCGAATGGACCCCACAGTGCAAGAACAATTTTCAGGAACTGAAAAGACGCCTGACATCAGCTCTCGTACTCGTACCACCAGATTTCTCAAAGGACTTTGTTATCTATTGCGACGCCTCACGACAAGGACTAGGTTGCATACTCATGCAAGATCATCATGTAATTGCCTATGCTTCATGATAGTTACACCCACATGAGGAAAACTATCCCACACATGATCTAGAGCTTGCAGCTGTAGTCCATGCACTCAAAACCTGGCGACATTACCTTCTCGATAATCGTTGTGAGATCTTCACCGATCACCAAAGTCTGAAATATATCTTCACCCAACCGGATTTGAATCTCAGGCAAAGACGTTGGGTTGAGTTGATATCAGATTATGACTTAGGAATAACTTACATCCCGGGGAAAACCAATGTTATGGCTGATGCACTAAGTCGTAAATCTTATTGTAACAACATGATGTTACAACAAGGTCAACCACTTCTCCATGAGGAATTTCGGAAGATTAACCTTCACATTGTTCCTCAAGGATTTCTATCTACCTTGGTGGCGAAACCTACCCTTACGGATCAAATCATAGCTGCCCAGAAGCGTGACAAGGGTATATCCTGCATCCAAGAGAACATTGCTAGCGGAGCTGCTAAATGTTTCTCTATGGATGAGCGAGGTGTTGTTTTCTTCGAGAATCGCTTGGTGGTTCCCAAGAAACAACAACTACGATAGTTGATCCTTAAGGAAGCTCATGAATCTCCTCTCATAATTCATCCCGGTAGTACCAAGATGTATCAGGACCTACGCCACAGGTTCTGGTGGACCAGGATGAAGAGAGAAATCACTCAATATATTGCAAATTGCGACGTCTGTCGTCGTGTTAAAGCAGAGCATCAACGGCCTGTTGGCACCCTTCAACCTTTAGTATTCCTGAATGGAAATGGGATAAAATCGGTATGGACTTCATCACTGGGTTTCCCAGGACCAAGAGAGGGAATAATGCTATTTTCGTTGTCATCGATCGTCTTTCCAAAGTAGCCCACTTCCTACCTGTTCGGGGGAGTATAACCGCTAGCCAGCTAGCAGACTTGTATATCTCTCGAATAGTGTCTCTTTATGGTGTTCCATTGGAGATTAACTCAGACCATGGAAGTCTCTTCACCTCTCGATTTTGGGAAAGTTTCCAAAATGCTATGGGGACTCGTCTCTCCTTTAGCACCGCCTTCCACCCTCAATCAAGTGTTCAAGTAGAGCGCGTCAATCAAATTCTGGAAGATATCCTTCGAGCTTCTGTTATCTCATTTGGAATGGATTGGGAGAAATGCCTTCATTTGCCGAATTTGCTTATAACAATAGCTATCAATCTAGCTTGGGCAAAGCTCCTTTTGAAGTTCTCTATGGACGAAGGTGTCGAACGCCTCTTAACTGGTCAGAAACCAGGGAAAGACAATTCTTTGGCCCATATATGATCCAGGAAGCAGAAGAGCAAGTTCGCATTGTTTGTGAAAAGTTGAAAACAGCCCAATCTTGTCAAAAGAGCCAATATGATCGTAAACATAAGGCCATGACTTTTCAAGTCGACGAGAAGGCTTACCTCCGGGTTACTCCTCTGAAGGGAACCCATCGATTCGGTATCAAAGGCAAATTGGCTCCTCGTTACATTGGTCCCTTTCGCATTCTTGCCAAACGAGGAGAAGTTGCCTACCAATTGGAACTACCTCCGCATCTCTCCATAGTTCATGATGTCTTCCATGTTTCTCAACTCAGGCGTTGCTTCTCGGATCCTATCCATGGAGTGGACCACGAAACGCTTGATCTCCAAGATAATATCACATACTGGGAATATCCCGTTCATATCCTTGATCAAGCCGAGCGTACCACTCAACGCCACAACATCAAGTTTCTCAAGGTTCAATGGTCACACCATTCCGAGAAAGAAGCTACTTGGGAAAGGGAGGATCGTCTTCGACTTGAATACCCCACCTTCTTTCCGACGGACCCTGAATCTCGGGATGAGATTTCTCTGAGTGGGGGTGAGTTGTCACACCCTAGCTAGTTCATGCATTAGAGTGCTTGCATCATGTTTAACTTTATCAGAAACTTGGAAATGGGGATGACAGAACCCCCAACACTCCCTGAAACCAACAAGGGTTTACTAAAAATATTTTCAATGAACCTAAAATGCCCTTCTAAAATGTTCATCATCTTTGTCTTGGTCTTAAACCTGTGACAAAAATGGTGCACAAATTTCTAGGTCATCCTAAGGTCACTGGCTTAAATCATTAGTTATTTGAATTTGGGCATTTAAATTCTAGTAAATATTTTAAATGTTCAAATAATCCTAAACTGAAATGTTCCATGTTGGACTTATTCCAAACAGTGGCCATGAGCAGTTTGGTAATTTTTGAAGGAGTCTATCTATTTTTAGAAATGCCACAAACTTGCAGAAATAAAACAAAAACAGAAAATAAAAGAAAAAGGCTTACCTGGCCAACCTACCTGGCAGGCCCACCTGGCGGCCCAGCACTGTGCTGGCATGTGCAAGCCAGCTGCTTCTTCCCCACCATGCAGGCAGGCAGGAGGTGGCGCCGGCCGCGAGAGCTCGCCACGACGCCAACTGCTTGTCGCTTCAGTGGCTAGACGCCTGGACGGCATCCACGTTGCCGCCCGACCGCCCCGACACCTCACTCTCCCCCTGCTCCTCTCTCTCGCTCTCCCCCACCATGGCCGACACTGCCGCGCTCGCACCGACGTGAAAACCACAGCCACTGTCGCATCCTCGCCATCTCGCCATGTCCAGAAGCTCCGCCACCCTCCTCTCCATCGAGCAGACTGAGCCCCGAGCGCTCGTTCGCCCCGGAGCCACCGCAACAACCTCGCCCGGCCTCGTCGTCGCCGGAGATCCCTTTCGCCGTCACGCCTGCACCAGCTCATCCCCAACCTCGCCGTCTAGCTTGCCGTGACCACCGTGAGCTCCTGCCTCTCCTCCCCCTCTCCGTTCGCTCTGCTGTGCACCACAGCGACCGCATCGAGCTCGCCCACACCCGCTGCCGCCTTTGCACGTCGTCGTCATGGCCACAACCACACTGGCTCAAAACCAAGCACGCCACCACACTCACCGCATTCCCAGGAGGTCGCAGCACCACTCCATGCACCTCTCCGTGCCTCCTAGCAATGAGCCCGAGCTCGCCCGAGCTCCGGCAGTTGCCAAGCTCGTCGCCGGTGTCGTTTTGGGTGACCCTGAGGTCCACCACCACCAATCAACGCGGCTCGCTCCCAGATACGTGTAGGAGCACTCCGCCGTCGATTTGGTCGCCGGAGTGCGCAACCCGCACTGCCCGCCGCGTCTGGCCTCGTCGGCAGCTAAACGCTGGTGGTTAGCCCCGGTTTGACCAGGGGTTTCACCTCCCCTAGGTCAATGACTGGCGGGGCCCCGCCCTGCTAATTAACCTAGGTTAGTAGTTAAACTAATCCTAATTAGTTAGTTAACTAACAGGTTTGACCTGGATGCCCCAGTTGACTTGCTAACACAGTGCTGACGAAGTAACTCTTTTCTGGATTTATTCTTATTCAGGAAATTCCAGAAAAATAGTGCTAACTTCAAAAAATCATAGAAATTAATATGTAACTCCAAATGCAAAGAGTTTTATATGAAAAATGGTCAGAAAAATCCAATATATCCATCTGTACTGGTTTCATGCATGTTTAAAAAAGTTAATTTGCTGTTTAGTGCAAAACATGATAAAGCACTATTTAAAATCACAAATGAGTTTGAACTTTGAATCTTGGTTCAAAATGGCTCAAACCCATCTGGTTGTAGATGCATTAGTCCAACACACTCATTTTTCCATGTCACATGCATGCATCATATTGTTGCATATTGTTTGATATTGATTGTGTTATCGGTGCTATCTATGGTAGGTTCTGTCGCGGAGGATTACCGTGAGTACCCAAGCGAAGGACAGTACCAGTCTGTTGATCTGCCAGGCAAGCAACCCCATTGATCATATTGATACAATCCCATGTTCTCTCTCCTGCTCTCATTTACTGCATCTAAGACAACAACGTTTCAAACTGCTGTGTGCTGCGGTAGTTGAACCCATTTCCTCTGCATGACCTGCCATTCCCACAGTAACTAGATGAAACCCACTAGCATGTGTAGGAGTTGATTGAGCCATGTCTGTGTTTCCTACCTTGCTATGCCTGCTATGCTTAGAGTCGTGTCAGGTCTGGTTCATCTGTGTGATGGGCTAGAGTGAAATGATTATGTCGGTAATGTGAGTGATGTGTTGAACACGATTTGGTAAAGGTATCGATGAGAGGCCATGTAGGAGTACATGGTGGGTTGTTTCATTGGAACCGTCCTTAAGCACTGAGATCTGTATGTGTGATTTATGATTCAGCTACTACCATGCATTGGGCCCTGAAATATGACCCCGCTTGACTTATTAACCGCCCCTGTCCTTTGTCCAGGAGTTGCAACTAGTTTCTGGTGTTTGTAGGATATGTGTTGGAGGCCGTGCGTAGCGCTGACCCTAGGGGTGGGCTATGATGCGGTAGATACACTATGACCGGGTATGACGGGCGCCCGTTTGGTGTCTCGGAACCCTGTACACATCGTTTGGGGTTGTGAGCGAAACCCCGGCCGGATCTCCTCGCGGATGGAACCCAAATAGGCGATAAACCTGGACTAGAGACTTGTGTGGTTAGTTAGGTCATGGTCTACACCCACGCCGGCTTTCGCTTGAAGTCTGCCAAGCACATGTCGTGTGCAGAAGCTAAGTGGTGGAAACATGTATGAAGAAGTACACCCCTGCAGGGTTAACATCATCTATTCGAATAGTCGCATCTGCGGTAAAGGACTACTTGGTTGCCTATATAGTTCATAGACAAGTAAATGGATACTCCTAAAAGCCTCAAGACAAGTGTGAGTGCCGTGGATGGCCCTTCCGTAGGATGATGGAGGAGGATCCGCGGTAGTGTATTGTTGTGGTGATTAGTGGACTCGTGTGCTCAAAACATTTACAAGTTGCTGTCTCATAGGATAGTTTAGCCAAGAGTCAAAGCTGGCTTGCTGCAATAAACTCCACTACCCTTTGTTGATAATGTGCATGTATGTAGGATCTGATGTAAGTCTTGCTGAGTACCTTTGTACTCATGTTTGCTTAATTACTGTTGCAGAAGAGAACACCGCCCCCTCCGATGGGTTCTATGTAGATCTCGACGTTGACAAGTGACTTGCCACCCAGGTGGTGATCCTGAGCCGTGAAGGGCCTTGTAGATAGACAGGCTTCGTCAAGCCTTCTTGCTTTCTATTTGTCTGTACTCAGACAAGTTTGCTTCCGCATGTGCTTGTATGTTTGTATGAATTAAGTGTTGGTTCGTGTGACCCCTACCTGTATGAACATATTATGTATGGCTCTCTGGAGCCTTCTAAATAAAGTACTTGAGTTGTAGAGTTTTGTTGTGATGCCATGTTGTATTTGCACATATCGAGCATATTGTGTGTATGATTTGAAATGCTTGGTATGTGTGGGATCCGACAACCTAGTTGTCTATCCTTGGTAGCCTCTCTTATGGGGAAATGTAGTCTAGTGCTTCCACTGAGCCATGGTCGTCTGCTACAGCCCGGTTTACCGGAGTCCTGCTAGCCCAGTTACTACTGCTCCGGAACACTTAGACTGGCCGGCATGTGATCCACTTCGTTCCTGTGTCTGTCCCTTCGGGGAAATGTCACGCGGTGACTTCCGGAGTCCTGCTAGCCTGCTACAGCCTCGGTTCCCAGAGTCTTGTTAGCCCAGTTGCTATAGCCCGGACTCACACGCTAATGACCGACACGTTCGATGCTGGTTCATGTATGCCTGTCCCTGTAAGATAGTGCCACTTTGGGTTCACGACTAGTCATGTCGGCCCGGGTTCTCTGTCATATGGATGCTAGCGACACTATCATATACGTGAGCCAAAAGGCGCAAACGGTCCCGGGCTAGGTAAGGCGACATCCGTGGGAATACCATGTGTGAGGCCACAAAGTGATATGATGTGTTACATGCTAGATTAGTGTGGCTTAGAATCGGGGTCCTGATACCCACTCTTTTCAAAGATGCCCGTAAGTTTGTCTTGTCTTGTGATGAATGTCAAAGAATTGGTAATATTAGTAGACGTCAAGAAATGCCTATGAATTATTCACTTGTTATTGAACCATTTGATGTTTGGGGCTTTGATTATATGGGACTGTTTCCTTCCTCTAATGGGTATACACATATTTTAGTTTCTATTGATTACGTTACTAAGTGGGTAGAAGCTATTCCAACTAGTAGTGCTGATCATAACACCTCTATTAAGATGCTTAAAGAAGTTATTTTTCCAAGGTTTGGAGTCCCTAGATACTTAATGACTGAAGGTGGTTCACATTTTATTCATGGTGCTTTTTGTAAAATGCTTGCTAAGTATGATGTTAATCATAGAATTGCATCTCCATATCATCCACAGTCCAGTGGTCAAGTAGAACTAAGTAATAGAGAGCTTAAATTAATTCTGCAAAAGACTGTTAATAGATCTAGAAAGAATTGGTCCAAGAAACTTGATGATGCATTATGGGCCTATAGAACTGCATACAAAAATCCTGCGGGTATGTCTCCATATAAAATGGTTTATGGAAAAGCATGTCACTTACCTCTCGAACTAGAACATAAGGCATATTGGGCCATTAAAGAGCTCAACTATGACTTCAAACTTGCTGGTGAGAAGAGACTATTTGACATTAGCTCACTTGATGAGTGGAGAACCCAGGCCTATGAGAATGCCAAACTATTTAAAGAAAAGGTTAAAAGATGGCATGACAAAAGGATACAAAAGCGTGAGTTTAATGTAGGTGATTATGTATTGTTATACAACTCTCGTTTAAGATTTTTTGCAGGAAAACTCCTCTCTAGATGGGAAGGTCCTTACGTTATCGAGGAGGTCTATCGTTCCGGTGCCATAAAAATCAACAACTTCGAAGGCACAAATTTGAGGGTGGTGAACAGTCAAAGAATCAAACATTATATCTCAGGTAATCCTAGAAATGTTGAAACTAATGTTATTGAAACCGTAACCCCGGAGGAGTATATAAGGGACACCTTACAGAATGTTTCAGCCTCCGAAAAGGAAGAGGTATGTGGTACGGTAAGTAGACCGGCTCCAAAACAATTCTAATAGCATTTTTTCTCCGTTTTGGAATATTTAAGAAAATAGGAAAATAAGAAGCAGTCCGGAAAGGACACGAGGCGTCCACGAGGGTGGAGGGCGCACCCTACCCCCTTGGGCGCGCCCCCCTGCCTCATGGGCATCTCGTGTGCCCTCCAGACTCTGTTTTCTTGCACGATACTTCTTTTGGTCAGTAAAAATTAATTATATAATCTCCCAAAGGTTTTGACCACCGTACCATGCAATCATCCTATGTTTTTGTTTCGAGCTGTTTTCTGCCAGAGGCCAGGCATCATGTCATCCCCCTCCTCCAACAATGAGGGCAATGATGCTTGGCTAATGAAGATAGAGCTGAAGAGAGAAGGACCAAGGGAGATCAACAGGGATGATAGGATCAAGAAGGCCACGGAGGATCAAGCTCCGGCAGTAGAAGAAGAAGACATCCTTCAACCTCATTACAATCTTCTTACCCCTACTGAAATTGGAGCTTTCAAGATGATTGAAATAGTTCGGGTGCAGAACAAGTATCTAACTCGTGAAAATATTCTGTTGCAAGAGCATATCACCACACTCAAGGGCATTATTCATAAGTTGGAGCACCTCCTACGCTCGATGTTGGACGACAAGCCTACATCATCAACAACTGCATCATCACTACCACCAAAAGAGACATAAATACACGGGTATGGGCACTCCCCTTGGCAACTGCCAAGCTTGGGGAGTGCCCCGGTATCGTATCACCATCACACTTTTATCTTTACCGTTTTTCTAGTTCGATCCTTTTGGTAATATCTTGATCTAGTAGAATAAAGTTTTAGTATGATTTAGTTTTGACTTTTGCTTTATGATCCTTCTATGTAATCGAGTCCGTGAGCTATATATAATAAAGATTAGTTTTGAGTCAAGGGCTTGGTTATCTTGCTATGATCTTGAGGGAATAAAAGTAAGAATAAAAGGAAATAAAGAGATCATATTGATCTTATGGATAGTAATGACTTCACATATAAAGAGTATGATGAATAAAAGTTGTTGAGAGTTGACAAACATAGTTTTGGTCATCGTTGCAATTAATAGGAAGTAATAAAGAAAGATAGGTTTTCACATATAAATATACTATCTTGGACATCTTTTATGATTGTGAGCACTTATTAAAATATGACATGCTAAAAAGTTGACGTTGGACAAGGAAGACAACGTAATGGGTTATGTTTTCTTACATCCGAAATAAATTATATTGTCATGGATCATCCAACATGTTAAGCTTGCCTTTCCCCCTCATGCTAGCCGAATTCTTTGCACCAAGTAGAGATACTACTTGTGCTTCCAAATATCCTCAAACCAAGTTTTTTCCATGAGAGTCCACCATACCTACCTATGGATTGAGTAAGATCCTTCAAGTAAGTTGTCATTGTTGCAAGCAATAAAAATTGATCTCTAAATATGTATGATTTTATTAGTGTGGTGAAATAAGCTTTATACAATCTTGTGATCATGATGCCCTCATGTTCGTATTTTATTTTATCGACACCTCTATCTCTAAACATGTGGACATATTTTTCGATATCGGCTTCCGCTTGAGGACAAGCGAGGTCTAAGCTTGGGGGAGTTGATACGTTCATTTTGCATCATGCTTTTACATCGATATTTATTGCATTATGGGCTGTTATTACATATTATGTCACAATACTTATGCATATTCTCTCTTATTTTACAAGGTTTGCACGAAGAGGGAGAATGCCGGCAGCTGGAATTCTGGGCCGGAAAAGGAGCAAATATTAGAGACCTATTCTACACAACTCCAAAAGTCCTGAAACTCCACGGGAGTCATTTTTAGAATATATAAAAAATATTGGGCGAAGGAAGCACCAGAGGGGGGCCACCCACCATCCACGAGGGTGGGGGCGCGCCCCCCTGTCTCGTGAGCCCCCTGGCAGGCTTCCGGTGCCCATATTTGGCTACATGAAGTCTTTCACCTTGGAAAAAATCATAAGCAAGCTCTCGGGACGAAACTCCGCCGCCACGAGGCGGAACCTTGGCGGAACCAATCTAGGGCTCCGGCGGAGCTGTTCTGCCGGGGAAACATCCCTTCGGGAGGGGGAAATCATCACCATCGATCCTCTCATTGGGAGGGGGTCAATCTCCATCAACATCTTCACCAGCACCATCTCATCTCAAACCCTAGTTACTCTTGTATCCAATCTTTGTCCCAAAACCTCAGATTGGTACCTGTGGGTTGCTAGTAGTGTTGATTACTCCTTGTAGTTGATACTAGTTGGTTTACTTGGTGGAAGATCATATGTTCAGATCCTATATGCATATTAATACCCCTCTGATTATGAACATGAATATGATTTGTGAGCAATTACGCTTGTTCCCGAGGACATGGGAGAAGTCTTGCTATAAGTGTTGGAAATATGCCCTAGAGGCAATAATAAAATGGTTATTGTTGTATTCCTTGTTCATGATAATTGTCTATTGTTCATGCTATAATTGTATTAACTGGAAACCGTAATACATGTGTGAATACATAGACCACAACATGTCCCTAGTAAGCCTCTAGTTGACTAGCTCGTTGATCAATAGATGGTTATGGTTTCCTGACCATGGACATTGGATGTCGTTGATAACGGGATCACATCATTAGGAGAATGATGTGATGGACAAGACCCAATCCTAAGCATAGCACAAGATCATATAGTTCGTCTGAAAGCTTTTCTAATGTCAAGTATCATTTCCTTAGACCATGAGATTGTGCAACTCCCGGATACCGTAGGAATGCTTTGGGTGTGCCAAACATCACAACATAACTGGGTGGCTATAAAGGCACACTATGGGTATCTCCAAAAGTGTCTGTTGAGTTGGCATGAATCGAGACTTGGATTTGTCACTCTGTGTGACGGAGAGGTATCTCTGGGCCCACTCGGTAATGCATCATCATAATGAGCTCAATGTGACTAATCAGTTAGCCATGGGATCATGTGTTACGGAACGAGTAAAGAGACTTGCTGGTAACGAGATTGAACGAGGTATGGGGATACCGATGATCGAATCTCGGGCAAATAACATACCGATAGACAAAGGGAATTGTATACGGGATTGATTGAATCCCCGGCATCGTAGTTCATCCGATGAGATCATCGTGGAACATGTGGGAGCCAATATGGGTATCCAGATCCCGCTATTGGTTATTGGCCGGAGAGATGTCTCGGTCATGTCTGCATGGTTCCCGGACCCGTAGGGTCTACACACTTCAAGTTCGGTGACGCTAGAGTTGTTATGGGAAATAGTATGTGGTTACCGAAGGTTGTTTGGAGTCCCGGATGAGACACCGTACGTGACGAGGAGTTCCGGAATGGTCCGGAGGTGAAGATCGATATATCGGATGAAGTGTATTGGAGTCCGGAATTGTTCCGGGGGTACCGGGTGACGACCAGCGTGTCCGAAAGGGGTTTCGGAGGCCCCGATAAGCGTTGGGGGGCCTTATTGGCCAAGGGGATGGGGCACATCAGCCCACTAAGGGGCTGAGCGCCCCTCCCACCCCATCTCACGTAACTTGGAGAGGTGGGAGCGCCTCCCCTAGGGCAGCCACCCCTCCCGGCTTGGGAGGCAAGTTTCCTAGGGGTGGGGGCGCCCAAACCCATCTAGGGTTTCCCTGTGGCTGCCGCCCCCCCTAGGGAACCCTAGGGCGCCTCCTCCACCCCCTCCCCCTATATATAGTGAGGGAGAGAGAGGGTAGCCGCACTCCTTCCCTTGCGCAGCCCCTCCCTCCTCCAACTCCTCCTTTGTAACGCCCTCGATGCAGCTATATCTCCTACGTGTCGAAGCATGACTTAGATGCATAACCGCATTGAAAGCAATGTCGCAAGTGAGGTAATCTTAGCAAACAACCCATGTAATACAATAAGGGAAAAGATACATAGTTGGCTTACAATCGCCACTTCACCCAAATACATGAATAAAGCATTACATCATCCAGATACAATCAAGGTCCGACTACGGAACCAAAATAAAAGAAGACTACCCCAAATGCTACACAAATCCCCGATCGACCCCAACTGGGCTCCACTATTGATCAATTAGAACGAAACAACACAAAGGACAAGATCTTCATCGAGCTCCTCCTTAAGCTTGGTTGCGTCACCTGCACGGTATCATCGGCACCTGCAAACTGGTTTTGGAAGTATCTGTGAGTCACGGGGACTCAGCAATCTCACACCCTCGCGATCAAGACTATTTAAGCTTATATGTAGGGTAAAAGGTATGAGGTGGAGCTGCAGCAAGCGACTAGCATATATGGTGGCTAACAAACGTGAATGAGAGCGAGACGAGAAGGCGAAAGCACGGTCGAATAACTATGATCAAGAAGTGATCCTAAAATAACCGATGTCAAACATAACTCCAACACCGTGTTCACTTCTCGGACTCTGCCGAGAAGAGACCATCACGGTAACACACGCGGTTGATGTATTTTAATTAAGGTCAACTTCAGGTTTTCTACAACCGGACATTAACAAATTCCCATCTGCCCATAACCGCGGGCACGACTTTAGAAAGTTCAAAACCCTGCAGGGGTGTCCCTACTTAGCCCATCACAAACTCTCACAGTCAACAAAGGATATTCCTTCTCCCAAGACAATCCGATCAGGCTCGACATCCAGGTTACAAGACATCCTCGACAATGGTAAAATAAGTCCAGCAACACCGCCCGAACGTGCCGACAAATCCCGATAGGAGCTGCACATATCTCGTTCTCAGGGCACACTCAGATTGTCCAAACTTCCGGTAGGCCAGCCCAGAGTTGCCCCTGGTGGCCACCGGCGGCTGACAGGTTAGACCAACACTCAGAGGAGCACTGGCCCGGGGGAGGGTTAAAATAATGATGACCCTTGAGTCTGCAGAACCCAAGGGAAAGAAAAGTCTAGGTGGCAAATGGTAAAACCAAGGTTGGGCATTGCTGCAGGAGTTTTATTCAAGGCGAACTGTCAAGGGGTTCCCATTATAACCCAACAGCGTAAGGAACGCAAAATCCGGGAACATAACACCGATATGACGGAAACTAGGGCGGCACGAGTGGAACAAAACACCAGGCATAAGGCCGAGCCTTCCACCCTTTACCAAGTATATAGATGCATTAATTAAATAAGAGATATCGTGATATCCCAACAAAATATCCATGTTCCAACAAGGAACAAACTCCAATCTTCACCTGCAACTAACAACGCTATAAGAGGGGCTGAGCAAAGCGGTAACATAGGCAAACAACGGTTTGCTAGGACGAGGTGGGTTAGAGGCTTGGCTTAACAATATGGGAGGCATGATATAGCAAGTGGTAGGTATCGCAGCATAGGCATAGCAAAAGAGCGAGCATCTAGCAAGCAAAGATAGAAGTGATTTCGAGGGTATGGTCATCTTGCCTGAAATCCCGCAAGGAAGAAGAACGAGTCCATGAAGAAGACAAACGGACGTAGTCGAACGGTTCCTCACAAACGCGACGTTATCGGAACCAACCCGAAGAAGCAACACCGGAAAGAAGCACAACATAGTAAACAACCACCACATAGACATGACATGATGCACAACCAAATATGATGCATGTCCGGATTAATGTGGCATGGCATGGCAAAGTGCACAAGCAATCCTACAAATTAAGTGGAGCTCAATATGCAACGAGTTGCATATTGACGGAACACCACATCAATTATTTAGTTCACTCCCGGTTAGGTACTCAACAATATTAAAGGTTGGTTAACATGGCAAGAGGTGAAACATGAGTGAAAATACACAGCTAGGCATTTTAAATGAGGCCGGAAACAACAACAACAATTCCGGTATATCCTCATGTGCATTAGCAATTTAAAGCAAACAACAATTTTAAACATCTTAATGTTGTTAACATGATGCGGATGACATGTTCAAGTTTATGCAATTTTAAGAAAATGTTGACATGATAAGATATGAGGCATTTGTCATCGTGGAGGAAATGAAGGGGGTGCCATGGCAACAATTCCGAAAATGATGCCACGGCAACATAACGGTTCCGGTAGCTCATGGAGATATCGGTGCAAAGGAAGTGTGACGGGAGCGTGTCATGCAAGGATGGTGGGGTGCTCCCGGATAGCGGGTTCCCACATGTCGACGACGGTGTCAAGCAGGGGAAACAACTAACGTTCGCGGGAGGATACAACATCCAAACATGCATCTCATACCACACAAGCATTTGTTCTCGGACGGTCGTCTCGGGGTTATACCTTCGAAGCGTGCATTATCGAAACGGATCGAGTTCGGCGGTAGGGGTACACGTGTCGAAGGGGAAGTAGTTGTTCACGGGGTCGTCGTGGGAAGTAGCGGTTCACGCGATGGTAGTTGAACTTGACATTTGCGTTACACGAGTCTTCGGCGACGGTCGTCGTACATGGTTCGGAGTGGTACTTGCATCTTCGGACTTGTCGGTCTCGATTCTTGCGATGGTAGCGGTATATGTTTCGTTTTTGGTGAGGTACTTAACGAATCCAACGTCCTCGGGGCGATGGTAGTTGTACACGGTCCACGAGTCATCGATCGTTCGGGGTCTGACTTGCGGGTCTTGCCGACATGAGGGGTACTCGGCGTTTCCGTGTGGTGTAGGGGTACATGTCGATGGTCGTCGTGGTACTTGGTGTTTCACACTTGCCGATCCCGTCAACTCGAAAGGGGTACTTGGTACAATCCGCATAGTCATGCACTTGTCGTCGAGGGACTTGACGGATCCGAGGCTTCCGGAGGCGACGGTAGTGGGACTTGTATCAACGTGGTGTAGTTGTACTTGCCGGTGGTGGTGCTTGGCGAAAACCGAGATTGTCTTGACGTTAACAGCCACAAGCGGGGGTGCACGAAGGATGCGTCTTGCGTTCCTCGTGGAGGTGGTCTTGACCATGGGGTTCCTGCGGTAGCCGGAGAGCTCATGGCCTGCAGCAGCAGCAGCAGCAAGGCACAGAACGGAGTCGCCGGGCACTGATGGTGGAGGAGAGATGGTCGTTGATGCACGACTGCTTGGTGGCAGGGCGCCACGTAGCTGCGGCTACTCCCAGCCGAAGCTCGGGCCTCCGTGTTGTCGAGGCGTGGCACAGGGAGATGGACGGATGGATGGTGCGACGGAGGGCAGCAGCCGGCAACGGCTCCGGTTGCCGGCATGGTTGAGGGAGGAGGCGAACGGGACAGAGGAAGGAGAGGCCGGCCGGGGACGAAGGCAAGGGCCCCGTCCCTCTATGTGTGCGTGGGAGGCCGGTCCGGGTGCCATGGCGAGACGGCGGCGCAGAGGCACGAGGCAAGCAGCTAGAGTGGCAGCAAAGGGAGGCGCGATGAGGTGCAGGTGGAAGAGGCGCTCGGCGGGTCAAGGCTGAGCTTGCGCGCGAGGGCAGAGAACTGGTGGCGGCGCCCCTGGTCGCCGGTGTCAAGCAGAGCTGCGGTGGCGGCGCGAGAGCACTCCGGGCGACGCGAGGAGAAGCAGAGGCGCGAGGTAGGAGAGGAATCGAGGGGAAGATGGAATCGAGGGAATCGGGCTTCCTGGCGGCGGCAGGGGAGAGAAACGAGGGAGAGGGAGATGACGAGGGGATCGGGCTAGGGTTAGAAAAGGAGTGGGGTGCGGCTGGGCTGCTGATTGGGCCTGGCCTTGGGCCGGCACGTGAGGGAGGGAGGCCCTGCTGGGCTGGCTTTCCTCCTCTCTCACTCTTTTCCTTTTTAAAACAAAAACAGAGAAAGAGAAGGAAAAGAAAGAGACGGTAGGGGCGGAATCTGGGTACGAGGACAATTTTCCCGTACTCTTAAAAATGTGCATGGTCCGAGAAAATTAGAAGTGGCAAGATCCGAAGATATGAATTCAAACTCATTTGAGTTTAATCAAATGGTTTGAATTAGGGCTAGGGTTTTGAAGTGCACCAGAAATGTTGAGAATTTAGGTGGAGCTCGGGGAAGTGACGAAAGAAATTACAGGAAAAGTTTGGGGACCAAACTTGAAGCGGAAAAGGGCATGTGATAAATTGCAAGTGTGTTATAGGTGATTCTGAAAATGGAAGATTTGATATAGCTCCCTAATATCGGGAGGATATGTTATAAAGAGAATCACCATGTGAATTCCCTTGGTTTAAATGGACCGAAGATCCATGCAATTTATTTAGTGAGTTCTAAAACGGGTTGCATGATGACATGATGCAATGCACATGATGCAAAGATGAAATGCAACGGACCAAACAAAACACACAACGAAACCCGGAAACCCTAGAAGGCATCTGAAGCTCCGGTCTTGGGGCGTTACATCCTTCTCCTCCGTAGAGCTTGGCGAAGCCCTGCAGGAATACCACAAACTCCACCACCACGCCGTCGTGCTGCCAGAGTTCTCCCTCAACTTCTCCTCTCCTCTTGCTGGATCAAGAAGGAGGAGACGTCCCCGGGCTGTATGTGTGTTGAACGTGGAGGCGCCGTCCGTTCGGCGCTAGATCGGATATTCCGCGATTTGAATCGCCGCGAGTACGACTCCATCAACCGCGTTCTTATAATGCTTCCGCTTAGCGATCTTCAAGGGTATGAAGATGCACTCCCTCTCTCTCGTTGCTAGCATCTCCTAGATTGATCTTGGTGACACGTAGGAAAATTTTGAATTATTTCTACATTCCCCAACAGTGGCATCATGAGCTAGGTCTATGCCTAGATTCTATGCACGAGTAGAACACAAAGCAGTTGTGGGTGATGATTTGTTCAATTTGCTTACCGTTACTAGTCTTATCTTGATCCGGAGGCATTGTGGGATGAAGCGGCCCGGACCGACCTTACACGTACGCTTATGTGAGACTGGTTCCACCGACTGACATGCACTTGATGCATAAGGTGGCTGGCGGGTGTCTGTCTCTCCCACTTTAATCAGATCGGATTCGATGAAAAGGGTCCTTATGAAGGGTAAATAGCAATTGGCATATCACCGTTGTGGTTTTGCGTAGGTAAGAAACGTTCTTGCTAGAAACCCATAGCAGCCACGTAAAACATGCAACAACAATTAGAGGGCGTCTAACTTGTTTTTGCAGGGTATGCTATGTGATGTGATATGGCCAAAAGGATGTGACAAATTATATATATATGTGATGTATGAGATTGATCATGTTCTTGTAATAGGAATCACGACTTGCATGTCGATTAGTATGACAACCGGCAGGAGCCATAGGAGTTGTCTTAATTTATTGTATGACCTGCGTGTCAATGAAAAACGCCATGTAATTACTTTACTTTATTGCTAACCGTTAGCCATAGTAGTAGAAGTAATAGTTGGCGAGACAACTTCATGAAGACACGATGATGGAGATCATGATGATGGAGATCATGGTGTCATGCCGGTGACGAAGGTGATCATGCCACGCCTCGAAGATGGAGATTAAAAGGCGCAAGATGATATTGGCGATATCATGTCACTTTATGATTTTCATGTGATGTTTGTCATGTTTACATCTTATTTGCTTAGAACGACGGTAGCATAAATAAGATGATCCCTCGCTAAAATTTCAAGAAAGTGTTCCCCCTAACTGTGCGCCGTTGCGAAGGTTCATTGTTTTGAAGCACCATGTGATGATCGGGTGTGATAGATTCTAACGTTCGCATACAACAGGTGTAAGCCAGATTTACACATGCGAAACACTTAGGTTGACTTGACGAGCCTAGCATGTACAGACATGGCCTCGGAACACAAGAGATTGAAAGGTCGAACATGAGTCGTATAGTAGATACGATCAACATGAAGATGTTCACCGATGATGACTAGTCCGTCTCACGTGATGATCGGACACGGCCTAGTTGACTCGGATCATGTATCACTTAGATGACTAGAGGGATGTCTATCTAAGTGGGAGTTCATTAAATAATAAGATGAACTTAATTATCATGAACATAGTCAGAAGGTCTTTGCAAATTATGTCGTAGCTTACACTTTAGCTCTACTGTTTAAGATATGTTCCTAAAGAAAATTTAGTTGAAAGTTGATAGTAGAAATTATGCGGACTGGGTCTGTCAACTGAGGATTATCCTCATTGCTGCGCAGAAGGCTTATGTCCTTAATGCACCGCTCGGTGTGCTGAACCTCGAGCGTCGTCTGTAGATGTTGGGAAACATCTGACGTACACGTTTTGATGACTACGTGATAGTTCAGTGCGTAATGCTAACAGTTTAGAATTGTGGCACCAAAGACGCTTTTGAAACATCGTAGAACATATGAGATGTTCCAAAGACTGAAATTGGGATTTCAGACTAGTGCCCACGTCAAGAGGTTTGAGACCTCTGACAAGTTTCTTAAGCCTGCAAACTAAGGGCGAAAAGTTCAATCGTTGAGCATGTGCTCAGATTGTCTAAGTACTACAATCGCTTGAATCGAGTGGGAGTTAATCTTCCAGATGAGATAGTGATGGTTCTCCATAGTCACTGCCACCAAGCTATTAGAGCTTCGTGATGAACTATAACATATCAGGGATAGACATGATGATCCTTGAGCAACTCGCGATGTTTGACACCGCGAAAGTAGAAATCAAGTAGGAGCATCAATTGTTGATGGTTAAACCACTAGTTTCAAGAAGGGCAAGGGAAAGAAGGGATACTTCATGAAATGGCAAATCAGTCGCTGCTCTAGTGAAGAAACCCAAGGTTGAACCCAAACCCGAGACTAAGTGCTTCTGTAATGAGGGGAACGGTCACTGAAGCAGAACTACCCTAGATACTTGGTAGATGAGAAGGCTGGCAAGGTCGACAGAGGTATTTTGAATATACGTTATATTATTGTGTACTTTACTAGTACTCCTAGTAGCACCAGGGTAAAAAATACCGGTTCGGTTGCTAAGTGTTAGTAACTCGAAATAAAAGGCTGCGGAGACTAGCTAAAGGTGAGATGACGATATGTGTTGGAAGTGTTTCCAAGGTTGATGTGATCAAACATCGCACGCTCCCTCTACCATCGGGATTGGTGTTAAACCTAAATAATTGTTATTTGGTGTTTGCGTTGAGCATAGACATGATTGGATTATGTTTATCGCAATACGGTTATTTATTTAAGGAGAATAATGGTTACTCTGTTTATTTGAATAATACCTTCAATCGTCTTGCACCTAAAATGAATGGTTTATTGAATCTTGATCGTAGTGATACACATGTTCATGCCAAAAGATATAAGATAGTAATGATAGTACCACATACTTGTGGCACTGCCATTTGAATCATGTTGGTATAAAACGCATGAAGAAGCTCCATGTTGATGGCTCTTTGGACTCACTCGTTTTTGAAAAGATTGAGACATGCGAACCATGTCTATTGGTAGATATGCATGAAGAAACTCCATACAGATGGATCGTTTGGACTCACTTGATTTTGAATCACTTGAGACATGCAAATCATACCACATGGGCAAGATGACTGAAAGGCCTCGTTTTCAGTAAGATGGAATAAGAAAGCAACTTGTTGGAAGTAATACATTTTGATGTGTGCAGTCCAATGAGTGCTGAGGCACGCAGTGGATATCGTTATGTTCTTACTTCACAGATGATTTGAGTAGATGTTGAGTATATTTACTTGATGAAACACAAGTCTGAATTATTGAAAGGTTTAAGTAATTTCAGAGTGAAGTTGAAGATCGTCGTGACAAGATGATAAAATGTCTATGATATGATAATAGAGATGAATATCTGAGTTACGAGTTTGGCACACAATTAAGACATTGCGGAAATTGCTTCACAACTAATACCGCCTGGAACACCATAGTGTGATGGTGTGTCCGAACATCATAACTGCACCCTATTGGATATGGTGCATACCATGATGTCTCTTATCGAATTACCACTATCGTTTATGGGTTAGGCATTAGAGACAACTGCATTCACTTTAAATAGGGCACCACGCAATTCCGTTGAGACGACACCGTATGAACTATGGTTTAGAAAAACCTAAGCTGTTGTTTCTTAAAAGTTTGGGGCTGCAACACTTATGTGAAAAAGTTTTAGGCTGATAAGATCGAACCCAAAGCAGATAAATGCATCTTCATAGAATACCCAAAATAGTTGGGTATACCTCCTATTTCAGATCCGGAAGCAAAAGTGATTGTTTCTAGAAACGGGTCCTTTCTCGAGGAAAAGTTTCTCTCGAAAGAATTGAGTGGGAGGATGATGGAGACTTGATGAGGTTATTGAACCGTCACTTCAACTAGTGTGTAGCAGGGCACAGGAAGTTGTTCCTGTGGCACCTACACCAATTGAAGTGGAAGCTTATGATAGTGATCATGAAACTTCGGATCAAGTCACTACCAAACCTCATAGGTCGACAAGGATGCGTACTACTTCAGAGTGGTACATAATCCTGTCTTGGAAGTCATGTTGCTAGACAACAATGAACCTACGAGCTATGGAGAAGCGATGGTGGGCCCGGATTCTGACGAATGGCTCGAGGCCATAAAATCCGAGAGAGGATCCATGTATAAAACAAAGTATAGACTTTGGAAGAACTACTTGATGGTCGTAAGGCTGTTGGGTGCAGATGGATTTTAAAAGGAAGGCGGACAATGATGGCAAGTGTCAGCATTAAGAAAGCTCGACTTGTCGTTAAGATGTTTTCCGACAAGTTCAAGGAGTTGACTACGATGAGACTTTCTTGCAGATAGCAGTTACGATGCTAAGAGTCTGTTGGAATTATGTTAGCAGTTACTGCATTATTTATGAAATCTTGCAGATAGGATGTCAAAACATTGTTTCCTTGATGATTTTCTTGAGGAAAGGTTGCATGTGATACAACCAGAATGTTTTGTCAATCCTGAAAGATGCTAACAAGTATGCAAAGCTCCAGCAATACTTCTAAGGACTGGAGTAAGCATCTCGGAGTTGGAATGTACACTTTGATGAGATGATCAAAGATTTTGGGTTTATACAAAGTTTATGAGAAACTTGTATTTCCAAAGAAGTGAGTGGGAGCACTATAGAATTTTTGATGAGTATATGTTGTTAACATATTGTTGATCAGAAATGATGTAGAATTTCTGTAAAGCATACAGGGTTATTTGAAAAGTGTTTTTCAATGGAAAACCTGGATTAAGCTACTTGAACATTGACCATCAAGATCTATAAGGATAGATCAAAAACGCTTAATAGTACTTTCAAATGAATACATACCGTGACAAGATTTTGAAGGAGTTCAAAATAGATCAGCAAAGGAGTTCTTGGCTGTGTTACAAGGTGTGAGTATTGAGTAAGACTCAAGACCTGACCACGGCAGAAGAGAGAGAAAGGACGAAGGTCGTCCCCTATACTTTAGACGTAGGCTCTACAGTATTCTATGCTGTGTACCGCACCTGAAGTGTGCCTTGCCATGAGTCAGTCAAGGGGTACAAGAGTGATCCAGGAATGGATCACATGACAGCGGTCGAACTTATCCTTCGTAACTAGTGGACTATGGAATTTTCTTGATTATGGAGGTGGTAAAAGAGTTCGTCGTAAAGGGTTACGTCGATGCAAACTTTGACACTAATCCGGATGACTCTGAGTAGTAAACCGGATTCGTATAGTAGAACAGTTATTTGGAATAGCTCCAAGTAGCGCGTGGTAGCTGCATCTACAAGATAACATAGAGATTTGTAAAGCACACATGGATCTGAAAGGTCCAGACCGATTGACTAATAAACCTCTTTCGCAAGCGAGATATGAACAAACCCCATGGGTGTTGGATTCATTACAATCACATAGTGATGTGAACTAGATTATTGACTCTAGTGCAAGTGGGAGACTGTTGGAAATATGCCCTAGAGGCAATAAGAAAATGGTTATTATTGTATTTCCTTGTTCATGATAATTGTCTATTGTTCATGCTATAATTGTATTAACTGGAAACCGTGATACATGTGTGAATACATAGACCACAACATGTCCCTAGTAAGCCTCTAGTTGACTAGCTCGTTGATCAATAGATGGTTATGGTTTCCTGACCATGGACATTGGATGTCATTGATAACGAGATCACATCATTAGGAGAATGATGTGATGGACAAGACCCAATCCTAAGCATAGCACAAGATCGTATAGTTCGTCTGCTAAAGCTTTTCTAATGTCAAGTATCATTTCCTTATACCATGAGATTGTGCAACTCCCGGATACCATAGGAATGCTTTGGGTGTGCCAAACATCACAACGTAACTGGGTGGCTATAAAGGCACACTACGGGTATCTCCAAAAGTGTCTGTTGAGTTGGCACGAATCGAGACTGGGATTTGTCACTCCGTGTGACGGAGAGGTATCTCCGGGCCCACTCGGTAATGCATCATCATAATGAGCTCAATGTGACTAATGAGTTAGCCACGGGATCATGCGTTATGGAACAAGTAAAGAGACTTGCCGGTAACGAGGTTGAACGAGGTATGGGGATACCGACGATCGAATCTCAGGCAAGTAACATACCGATAGACAAAGGGAATTGTATACGGGATTGATTGAATCCCCGACATCGTGGTTCATCCGATGAGATCATCTTGGAACATGTGGGAGCCAATATGGGTATCCAGATCCCGCTATTGGTTATTGGCCAAAGAGATGTCTCGGTCATGTCTGCATGGTTCCCGGACTCGTAGGGTCTACACACTTGAGGTTCGGTGCCGCTAGAGTTGTTATGGGAAATAGTATGTGGTTACCGAAGGTTGTTAGGAGTCCCGGATGAGATCCCGGACGTGACGAGGAGTTCCGGAATGGTCCGGAGGTGAAGATAGATATATTGGATGAAGGGTATTGGAGTCCGGAATTGTTCCGGGGGTACCGGGTGACGACCAGCGTGTCCGAAAGGGGTTTCGGAGGCCCCGGCAAGCGTTGGGGGGCCTTATTGGCCAAGGGGAGGGGGCACATCAGCCCACTAAGGGGCTGAGCGCCCCTCCCATCCCATCTCACGTAACTTGGAGAGGTGGGGGCGGTAGGGGCGGTAGGGGCGGAATCTGGGTACGAGGACAATTTTCCCGTACTCTTAAAAATGTGCATGGTCCGAGAAAATTAGAAGTGGCAAGATCCGAAGATATGAATTCAAACTCATTTGAGTTTAATCAAATGGTTTGAATTAGGGCTAGGGTTTTGAAGTGCACCAGAAATGTTGAGAATTTAGGTGGAGCTCGGGGAAGTGACGAAAGAAATTACAGGAAAAGTTTGGGGACCAAACTTGAAGCGGAAAAGGGCATGTGATAAATTGCAAGTGTGTTATAGGTGATTCTGAAAATGGAAGATTTGATATAGCTCCCTAATATCGGGAGGATATGTTATAAAGAGAATCACCATGTGAATTCCCTTGGTTTAAATGGACCGAAGATCCATGCAATTTATTTAGTGAGTTCTAAAACGGGTTGCATGATGACATGATGCAATGCACATGATGCAAAGATGAAATGCAACGGACCAAACAAAACACACAACGAAACCCGGAAACCCTAGAAGGCATCTGAAGCTCCGGTCTTGGGGCGTTACATCCTTCTCCTCCGTAGAGCTTGGCGAAGCCCTGCAGGAATACCACAAACTCCACCACCACGCCGTCGTGCTGCCGGAGTTCTCCCTCAACTTCTCCTCTCCTCTTGCTGGATCAAGAAGGAGGAGACGTCCCCGGGCTGTATGTGTGTTGAACGTGGAGGCGCCGTCCGTTCGGCGCTAGATCGGATATTCCGCGATTTGAATCGCCGCGAGTACGACTCCATCAACCGCGTTCTTATAATGCTTCCGCTTAGCGATCTTCAAGGGTATGAAGATGCACTCCCTCTCTCTCGTTGCTAGCATCTCCTAGATTGATCTTGGTGACACGTAGGAAAATTTTGAATTATTGCTACGTTCCCCAATAATAAGTAGTCATGTGAATTTGGTATTCGTTCGATATTTTGATGAGATGTATGTTGTCTTTCCTCTAGTGGTGTCATGTGAACGTTGACTACATGACACTTCACCATTGTTTGGGCCTAGGGGAAGGCATTGGGAAGTAATAAGTAGATGATGAGTTGCTAGAGTGATAGAAGCTTAAACCCTAGTTTATGCATTGCTTCGTAAGGGACTAATTTGGATCCATATGTTTCATGCTATGGTTAGGTTTACCTTAATACTTCGTTTGTAGTTGCGGATGCTTGCAAGAGGGGTTAATCATAAGTGGGATGCTTGTCCAAGGAAGGGCAGTACCCAAGCACCGATCCACCCACAAATCAAATTATCAAAGTAACGAACGCGAATCATATGAGCATGACGAAAACTAGCTTGACGATAATTCTCATGTGTCCTCGGGAGCGCTTTCCTTTATATAAGAGTTTGTCCAGGCTTGCCCTTTGCTACAAAAAGGATTGGGCCATCTTGCTGCACCTTATTTACTTTTATTACTTGTTACCCGTTACAAATTACCTTATCACAAAACTATCCGTTACCGATAATTTCACTGCTTGCAGAGAATACCTTACTGAAAACTGCTTATCATTTCCTTCTGCTCCTCATTGGGTTCGACACTCTTACTTATCGAAAGGACTACGATAGATCCCCTATACTTGTGGGTCATCAGAGACTGAGGGAAATATGCCCTAGAGACAATAATAAAGTTGTTATTTATATTTCCTTATATCATGATAAATGTTTATTATTCATGCTAGAATTGTATTAACCGGAAACTTAGTACATGTGTGAATACATAGACAAAACAGAGTGTCCCTAGTATGCCTCTACTTGACTAGCTCGTTAATCAAAGATGGTTAAGTTTCCTGACCATAGACATGTGTTGTCATTTGATGAACGGGATCACATCATTAGAGAATGATGTGATGGACAAGACCCATCCGTTAGCTTAGCATAAATGATCGTCTAGTTTTATTGCTATTGCTTTCATCATGACTTATACATGTTCCTCTGACTATGAGATTATGCAACTCCCGAATACCGGAGGAACACCTTGTGTGCTATCAAACATCACAATGTAACTGGGTGATTATAAAGATGCTCTACAGGTGTCTCTGATGGTGTTTTTTGAGTTGGCATAGATCGAGATTAGGATTTGTCACTCCGATTGTCGGAGAGGTATCTCTGGGCCCTCTCGGTAATGCACATCACTATAAGCCTTGCAAGCAATGTGACTAATGAGCTAGTCACGGGATGATGCATTACGGAACGAGTAAAGAGACTTGCCGGTAATGAGATTGAACTAGGTATTGAGATACCGACGATCGAATCTTGGGCAAGTAACATACTGATGACAAAGGGAACAACGTATGTTGTTATGCGGTTTGACCGATAAAGATCTTCGTAAAATATGTAGGAACCAATATGAGCATCCAAGTTCCGCTATTGGTTATTGACTGGAAGTGAGTCTCGGTCATGTCTACATAGTTCTCGAACCCGTAGGGTCCGCACGCTTAACGTTCGATGACGATCGATATTATGAGTTTATGTGTTTTGATGTACCGAAGGTAGTTAGGAGTCCCGGATGTGATCACGGACATGACGAGGAGTCTCAAAATGGTCGAGACATAAAGATCGATATATTGGAAGGCTATGTTTGGACATCGGAATGATTTCGGATGAGTTCGGGCATTTTCCGGAGTACCGGGAGGTTACCGGAACCCCCCGGGGAGTCAATGGGCCTTATTGGGCCTTAGTGGGCGAGAGGAGGAGGCGGCCAAGGTGGAGGGCGCACCCCCCAAGCCCAATCCGAATTGGGTGGGGGCCGGCCCCCCTTTCCTTCCCTCTCTCTCCCTCTTCCTTCTTCTCCTACTCCTACTAGGAAGGGGGGAAACCTACTCCTACTGGGAGTAGGACTCCCCTCCTTGGGCGCGCCCTATGAGGGCCGGCCCTCCCCTCCTCCACTCCTTTATATACGGGGGAGGGGGGCACCCCATATACACACAAGTTGATTGTTTAGCCGTGTGTGATGCCCCCTCCACAGATTTCCACCTCGTTCATATCGTTGTAGTGCTTAGGCGAAGCCCTACGTCGGTAACTTCATCATCACCGTCATCACGCCGTCGTGCTGACGAAACTCTCCCTCGGTTTCAACTGGATCAAGAGTACGAGGGACGTCACCGAGCTGAACGTGTGCAGATCGCGGAGGTGTCGTGCGTTCGGTACTTGACCGGTTGGATCGTGAAGACGTTCGACTACATCAACCGCGTTTCCTAACGCTTCCGCTTTCGGTCTACGAGAGTACATAGACATACTCTTCCCCTCTCGTTGCTATGCATCTCCTAGATAGATCTTGCATGATCGTAGGAATTTTTTTGAAATACTGCGTTCCCCAACAGTTAAAACATGCAAACTACAAACATAGTTCAAACACGACATGCGACTTAAACTACCAACTTAACCTATGACAAGCAAACTACAAACACTACATATTCTCCTACTTGATATCATCGGACCCATCACTGTCACCGTCAGAATCGAGCACAGGAGGCTCCTGCGTTCGTATTCTTCTAGGCCTGTGGTGACAAAGGCCTTGCCTCGTCGTCATTCTTGCGCTTCGACTGCTCGCCGTCCCTCTTCCAGTAGAACTTCGTCTCAGCTTGCACATGCTAGGATGTGCCCTAGTAAACGCTGCCATTGCCTCCTCGTCGCTCTCTCTGATGTTGTCCCGCTTGTCAACAACAATGCGGGTAGTCGAATTGGTCGGGCTCGACTCGATTGTCACCGGCGACCCGACGAGCTACGCATCTACCCGAGATTCAATCTCCAGGAAATTGAGCCTCATGCACGGGAGACCGAGCCTCCACACGGTGACGTTGACGGCGCGGGCGATAGGTCGGCCGTCGGGGTGTAGATTAGAGTACTGCAAGGTCATAATCTAGATGAGTTTTTGGCCTTGCAACTATATGTGAGATCATGCCATGAAGTGCATTAGGTTACATGATGATTATGAACACTTTTCACAGGTCTTGATCAGCATGATGGTTTTCCTACGATATTCTCCCGTGCAACAGTGGTACACTGTAAATTTCCAAGCCACCACGCAGGTCGAGCGGCTGCCTAGGCCTTGTGTTGGCGTGGTGGTGCTGGAGGAAGAAGCGAGTGCCGAGTGCGCCGCCCCCTGACCTGACGTACCCGGCGAACGCCGCTCCACCATGCACCCTCGGCGTCGTCAGGGAGATGTCTGCCACCTCCACGGCCACGGCCCCTCCACCAGAACGCCGTCGCCGAGCTGATGCAACCCTTGGTCGGCCGCAGGTGCATCACATCGTTTCCGTCGTCCATCGCGGCGTCGACTCGCGCGCTGTTCCCGCCCTCGCCATGTCGTGCCGTGTTGGCTGTCAAAAGAAACAGCACAGTGGCAGAGACGGCAACGTGTCCGACGTAGAGTACGTGGAGTCACGGGGTTGGCCGGCTTTTGACTTTTTGACAGAACATCCGCCCGAGCCGAGCAGCGGATGGTTGACCAATTCCAACGTGGTCGTCGCGCCGACCTGACTAGCAGTAGCTTGCCTCAAAACCCACCCAATCCGCCGGAATTCCTCAGTCGGCAAAAAAAGACCCAGCACCATCGGCGCAGGCGGCCGGGCGATTTAGATTTGCTTTCCCTCCTTCGCCTCCTGCGACAGATCGGGGATGGCCACGCGGTCGCGGGCGCGCCGCCTCCTGCCGCTGCTCACCTTCGTCGCCCTCGGCATGGTCCTAGGTGCGCGCCCTCCCCTCCCCGCTTGCCCCCTTGCTCAGCTTCCCCTCTCGCCTCGCCGTGCCTTGATCTGGGTCGGGCCATATGCTACTGCCGTGTTCCTTTTTCTCCTTCGGACCTGGAATCTCGACGCTTGGAGATTTCGCGCTCATGGTTTGGTTGATGACGCGAAATGTCCCGATGAGGAGTTTCGGGTGTTGAATGGGGCGAACTGACTGCATGCGGCTAGGCTGCTAGCCGACGCTAAATTTTACGCCTTCTGGCTCTAATGGGGGATTGCCAAAAATGAAATAAATGGACAGTGCCGGTGGCTTCATTGAGGCCGCACCTTCTGGATCGGAGTCGATTTGACTGCTCCAAGATCACTTGGAGGGAAATGAACTTGCTGCGGAAGCGTGGAGCATCCTGGCATTTGTGAGGCCGTAATTAGCTTCGTGCCTGTTTGCTTCCACATGCATGCCCAGCACTCTGAGTCAAACATTGCTCTGCTCATGAATTTGGTTGGTTTTGGCATCTAGTAATACCAGCTGAACCAGCAAAGTTACATCCTCTCTTTCTTCAGAGATATTGTTAAGAAGACAATAACCACGTGGTATGATGTCCAAATCTTCGTGGTGTCTAGTTTGGCTCAGTGTGGTCCAGCCACTTTTCTGATAGTATCTCAGATTATTCTTCAGATCCGGGTCTGGAACTACATGTATATACTCTGATAATGTAATGATTGGATATGATATGCCCTTTGATTTTCTCAGATTAAATAAAGATTGCACTTGTTGCTTCAGTGGTCATATCTTAGTCTCATGTTGCTCTTTTCTCCACAAATGCTGGCTCTTTGATTCACACTTTCATTTATTAGATGTGTTGCTTCAAAAACTGTATATTGGTTTCATCCTTGCTTTTTTTTTTCTTTCCAAATGCAGGTTCCCTGCTTCAGTTAGCATTTTTCCGCCGGCTTGATGATCACTCTCGTATGTCTATCCTCTTAGAAGTTGCATTTAACAGTATAAATGTGTTTTCTTTCCTTGTACCTGATTCCTTTATAAGAACAGCCTGCCATTCTTGTCCATCTTATGTACTCTGCTGTTGATGACTTTGGCCACGTTGCCTTGCATCAACTTAAATATGTTATTGCTGTGTGCATCGGTGGATACAGAGGCTGCGAGGTTTAACATTCCTTTCCGGAAAAAATATATTTTCTGTAGCATTCCGTTTTGTCTTGATCAGTCATTTTTGCATTCTTAAATACCTTTTCCTTAAAAATTTAAATGTGGAACCAGAACCTGTTAAACCCTGGTATTCATTAGTTTGGGTATAATGTTGTCTCTGAGTAAATCTCGTTTCATATAGCCCTCGAGTAAAGGCATAGGCTGTACTTCTTGGTTAGTATTTGTGTGTCTAACCAAACATTAGGTGCTATGCATGGCAGATACGGGGCATTTTGATAATGATCAAGAGGCAGCAGATCTTCGACTTGGATACGTAAGTTCTGCCATTATTGATGGCTTTGGCTGTATGCCTTCTCTGTAACTTTGTACGTAGACTTCTATTTTGGCTTTTATTCTTGCAAACTACCATAGCTGAGCTCCATTCGTCTATTATTATATTCAATGACATCATCAGTGAACTATCATGTCGCCCCAGAAATATGAAATAAATTTGTGAACTCCACATTGTCAATGTGAGTATGTTCCTTTTTCTATTTTATCTAAGTGACTAGATTTGGTTTTTTTTCTAATAAATTTTCTGCATCGGGATTTGTTGAAAAGTTGCAGTGATGTTTGATTCATCATTTGGGTCTTGAAGCATAAGTTACATTCTTTCTTCTGGTTATCACACCATGATTTGCTTTGCTTGAAGTGTTTTTCTGTCGCACAAAAATGCCGTAGTATAAAGTTCTAATTTCTCAATACCATTCATGAATCTTTTGGGGATTTATCTATATTTTGATCAGGTGCAAATGATTGGATAACACTGGTAAGTTGTGAAATCGGATATGCACTTGTTTTACTTTAAACTGAACTCTCTCGTGTTTTAATTTTGGAAGAACTTTCTTGTATGGACACTCTTGGTGTATGGTAATTTTATATTTGGATAAATAGCATATAGCTTGGGGTGTAGGAATTGGGACCCTGTAACACCTGGCTCTCGACTAGGGTTAGAATATTCTGAAATGTTGATGTTGTGCTTCCTTGTAAGGTTGTAACCATCTATCTCCACTTGATATGGTCAATGATGTGTGATGGGTTTTACGTTGTGCTGTCCTCTTTGGCAATCATTCAATTCATACTCAAAATGTTAAAAATGTTAAGTCCAGAGCACATCTTCTCTTCCTCTTACTAAGCAAATATTTGTGTTTATAATATGTAGGTGAAGCCTGAAGTTATCAGCTGGAAACCCCGAATAATTGTTTTCCACAACTTTCTTAGTTCAGAGGTTTGTTCCTTTCTCTGGTTGTCATACTTGGGTTTAAGCTAAATCGGTCTTCTCCACAATATTTCATTTCAAGATTTTTATTTATTGTGGTGGTAGTTTGTTTAAACCCCAAGGCATTATGCGACATGCTTTCCAGACCAATACAATGGAAAATGCACAAAATATTGCTTGACCTTTTTTTTTGTCTAATCTCTGCAGGAGTGTGATTATCTAAGAGAAATTGCTAGACCAAGGCTCGAGATTTCTACTGTAGTTGATGTCGCAACTGGAAAAGTATGTGGTTTGGCTTTGAAGTTATAATATATTATCAGTCTTCCCAAAGCGAGTACTTTTTTCCATTTGATCAGCAGATCAGCATTGTTTCTGTTTTCTTAATCCGTATCCAGTTTATACACTTCACCACTCAGACTGAGAGGACAAATAGGAATTAGGGGGAGCATAATAACACCAAGTTCAGACCGTAAAGCTTGTCTTCTCTAGATTTATAATGCTGCAGTTGTTATGTGCCACAGGGTGTAAAGAGTGATGTTCGCACAAGTTCTGGTATGTTTGTGAACTCTGAAGAACGAAAATTTCCAGTCATTAAGGTTCGTTCACACTACTTGACTTCGACCCTAGGTTACTTACCATACTTTTTGGCCCCTTCAATACATTCACTAATGCCTTCAGCTATGTTATTTCTGCAAGAAATAACTTTGTAAGAATGTCTGTTTGTGTGTCATAATATGAGTTCACTTTTTGTCTATGTGTTGTATTATCTTGGTTGTCATTTTGTGACGCGCCGAGACAAAAGGGTCCTTAATGGAACCTTATAGACTACTAGACATATGTTTGCTGCATGACTAATAAGGAGACTTGTTCTCTTCATAAGTTACATGACATAAGATTTCTACCCTAAGTTTGTTCATCTTTGTAAACAATATTATCTAGAATGGCCCACCTCCAGATTATCGTATAACTGCATTTAACTATGTATCCTGCCCTTTTATCTCTTAGGCCATAAGAAGATGATGCGTTATTGAGATTATATCCTCGGTCCTAGCTTTAAGTTGAAACTAAGGTATTGCATCCTTAGTAAAAATGGGACCAAGATTTGACGTAGGCGGAAATTTGAGAACTTTTGTCTGGATTGAAATAGAGTATCATGTTACCATGGGTGACATTATGTCAAGCTGACATGTTTATATAAATGCAAAAACCAAAACCAGGCTTTATAATATGTCAGGATGCGAAAAATGTGATCAGTGGCACATGGAACATATATAATACCATCGTTCATGACAGATATTGCAGATTATGTAGTGTTTATCTAGGTATGCCTGAATCTGAAATGTGGTTTTTGTGGAACTATTACTTTATGTATTGGATCTGAATGTTGATTTACACTGTCTAGTATATAAGGTTCCATGAACTTATCAAACACATCAGTTAAACATTACTCCTTCCGTAGTGATCTAAACGCTCTTATATTTCTTTACAGAGGGAGTACTTACTAAATTCATGTTTATATGGTCATGATGGCACTATAGTCTATACTAGGTGCAGTATATTAGTGCACTACTTAGCAATGATACATTCAGCTTTTGACTATCACTGGCAGTGTCACGGTGACCTCCTTTTACTTTGTCAAGTATTCCTACTATTGATGCCACATTGCATCCCTTTATCAGAAGTTAAATTGGAATCTGAGGCAGAGTCATTGAATACTACATTCTTCTTCTACTAACATTTGTTTTGTTCTCCCCAGGCAATAGAGAAGCGGATTTCTGTATTCTCACAGATACCTGTAGAAAATGGGGAACTCATCCAAGTATTGCGGTACTAGATTGAATTCCGACTGTAATTTTCTGAAGTTCTTTTCACTTGACTACTGTTGTAATTTCTTGTGAGAAACTACTGTTGTGAAGTTAACTTTAAAGTTTAAACTACAGGTATGAACCAAGCCAATATTACAGGCCGCATCATGATTACTTCTCTGATACTGTAAGTCGAACTTCTTATATTGAAATATATGTTATTATGACATCACCAGACTAGTCGTTACATATTACTAGTATTATTGTTAGTCATTTCATACTTCAAACTAATTATTTCAACATGTACACTGTGGACGGTCAATCTACAGTTCAACCTCAAACGTGGGGGGCAGCGTGTTGCTACAATGTTGATGTATTTGACAGATGGAGTTGAAGGTGGTGAAACCCATTTTCCTCAGGTCAGCTGAATTTATACCAACTTGTTATGTCATATGCTTTTTGACTGATATAGACCGATATGGTGATAGCACTTTTTTTCCTTGAAAATGATGAAAATGAAAGAGTGTTGCAAGGTAGTAGACATTTGAGCTACAACAAAGAACTGTGGCGACACGCAAAAGCCTACTCTCCTGGCATGAATGACTCCAAGTGTTCTGCACCGCTTTCACCCAAAGCCATGCCTCGGTCTTAATCGTTTGAGTAGCAAATATCGGTATAGACAAGTGTTGGTGGACACCTTGACATTATGTTCATTCCAGATCTCCCATGAAACTATTAAGTTTCATACACCGACCAGTAGAACCAAAAGTCCTAACTGATGGAGAAGGTTGGGCAATCCTAAACGTGTACAGAAAAGGGACAAGCAATTTATTTATTTAAACTACGAAAGCCAAGAGTTGAACCCAAAACCTCTTGGCTCTGATACCATATTAAGTTTCATGCACCAACTAGTAGAACTGAAAGTCCGAGCTGATGGAGAAGGTTGGGCAATCCACATATACTTCAACAGAGACAAGCCTGGCGGCCGAAAGAATTGCTTTTCTTTGTGGCCCTCTCTCCGAGGAGATAGCTAACCACCAATCTTTGACCGTCGTGACATTACTCCAAGTGTTGGTGCGAAAGTCAACCAAGCCAAGCCAGTTTTTCATAGCATATCGCGTCACTCAAGCTGGTCCACCATCCACACCCTTTTTTGGAATGTGAAGCACACGGAGATTTTTGATATTTCAGAGGAGCCCAGGTATTCCAAATAAGTGTCCATGGGAGATGCCATAACTCCTTAAAATTGAATCGTTGTACACATGTCTTTTATTATGGTTACCATTGCACGCCTTCTTTATTTTCCAGGTATGTTCAGGAAATACTGGTGGCAATGGTAGTCGTCCTTTCGTAGCATGTCCATGCATTTTTTGTTTACATAATTCACATGATATAGTATGGCGTGTGTTTCTCCAATAAATGAGTATTTCTCCTTCATGAGTATTTCTCCAATAAATGATTGTATTAGAGCATCTCTAGCAGATCCCGTAAAATCTCATACTGCAAAATTATTTTAGGGTATCCTGTAACACGCTTTTACAGTATGGCATGTGTTCCGGCAGAACAGATCCCATAAAACTCGTTTTGGACCAGATGTGGAGCCCACTTGTCAGCAGTTAAATTTACAACATAGTCCCTGAAATATCATAAAGCACCCTGAAAACAAGACGTAGGCTGCAATTGGGTCCTAGCCACGGCCATGGCAATGGTGCCGAGCTGCTCCTAGCCAGCCTCGTGCGGCAGCTCTCCACGGCTCATGGCCAGCCTCGTGGCTAGCTAGCACTCACGGCCAGCAACGGCTAGCTAGTACGCATGAGCGCGCGGCAACGCGGCGGCTAGCTAGCACACACGCGCAGCAACGGTGGCTAAGCTAGCACACACGCGACGGCGCGTGGCGACACCATCAATGGCAGCTTCTTCGGGCGCGTGCTGTGTGTTCGCCGGCCACGGCGAGGCGCTGCATCTTGGCTGGCTCCGTTTGGATGGCGGGGGCCACGTGCGGATCGTGGCCAGCGGGGGTTCGTCGGGAATGAGATGAGGAAGGGCGGGGGCGGCGGCGGGGATGGCCGGAATCGACCTCGGGCGGTGTCGAGGATGGAAGGCGCGGGAGCTGAAAGTTCCCTTCCGCCAACTGTTTCTTGTTTTCAGTTCCCTGTAAAAATTGCCTCCAAACCTGGGTATCTAGGGTGTGAGGGCTTTTTTCTAGGGGGAGCTGTATAATTTTTACGGGACGAGGCCATTTTGCGGGATCTAGATTGGACTTTTTTTTCCGCTCAAAACTGTGAAACGACGGTTATTTTACAGTTCCAGGTCTTTTACAGGATCTGCTAGAGATGCTCTTATGTGGCTTCTTTAGAGAATTTTGCAGCTCGTTTCCCTTTGTGATAATCTGTCAGGCTGTCTTCTGGTTTATGCAATTTGTGGTGTGGGAGGGGTGCCCTCATGCTGTGTGCTCTCTTCTGTTCCAGGCAGGAGATGGTGGTGAATGCAGTTGTGGAGGAAGGATGGTCAGAGGACTATGTGTGAAGCCAAACAAAGGAGATGCTGTGCTCTTTTGGAGCATGGTGAGTTATTCTCTCTCTAGTTTTAGACATGTACCAGCAAATCATACATCAAAAGGGTGGATCAATACAGAGTATTTCTTTCAGAGTATTTCTTTGTTATCTTGCAATCTATTTCTTAAACGATCAATTAATTGGTTGATCTGATGGTTTCCCCCTACCACCTGTTTATTTTACTGGTATGTTTCAGGGATTCGACGGTAACACAGACTCGAACAGCCTTCACAGCGGATGCGCTGTTGTGAAAGGGGAAAAGTGGTCAGCCACGAAATGGATGAGGCAAAAGATGACTTTCTGATTGCAGATAGGCATTCTGGCATATAGGCAGAATAGAGAGGGGATTCTTTTCCTTGTAATCTGTAGTACAGATATACAACATTAAAGGAATAAATAAAAAGTTGAATGATATCTTTACTAGCAGCAGGAGGCACTAATCTTCCTAAGAGGAAAAAAACATCTTGTCCAACATAATCTTTACCTTCAAATTGCATCATTTTGCATAAATGTCTTGGAGGTAGGGCTTCGCTGCATGGCACCAAACATGAGATGTTACATGCGGAGTTTCAGTAAAATGTGGGGTAAATATGGAGCAATAAGGTTTGCTAACTGGTGGTTATGAACGGAATTTATAAGTCATGGATATATAAAAATTGGTGGAATCAAGATATGAAAATGGAGTGCTCTCACAGTATTTCATAGCAATTTTTTTTTGAAACTGCATTTTTTTTGTTTTTGTCAGATGCGAAGGATGGGAGCCCAGGTGTTTGGGTGAAGATACAGAGTTATGTTAGACGGCCACACGCATAGACAAAAGTAGATGGACAGTAAAGCACATGTGTATAGGAAAAAATCATTTTGAAGAAAATCAGAAGAGCGAAGTGCTAACATTATACATTTACTGCAGAATGCAGACACATGTGTATAAATGCATACTGGAAATCCTAGTAGAAAAATCAGACAATCACATCTGGAAGTACAGGTACAACAAGAGATGGACAAATCGTATGCTGGACATTAGCAATTTTTATCGTCTTTCCTACTTATATAAAGATTGGAGTTGGTGATGGATTAACATATGGCTCCCAACATCCTTTCCAAATAAACAACTACATGCATCTTCATATGTGGAACTAGCAACCTTGCAAGAGACATTTAAATAAATGAACTTTACTTATATGTGAGATCTATCATAAACAAACAAACACACTACTTCCATGTGAGATCAACTTTTTCTAAAAGGTACTAATAACAAAGACAAAAAATGCGACTTCAACTCAAAATTGATCTTGGTTTTAGTTCTCTTCCCAACATACTATGGCCATTTGAAATTCTTTGGCGCTGCATGTCTCTCACCGTATTTTTGCTTTTTTTTAATCATAAATCACGCAATGGACATGAAGGACACTAACATTATTTCACCATCTCTAAGCCAATGATTCTATGACAACACATGAGCATCGTGCTAGTACGATGAAAGGTCTGAAGTCTACAAAGGGCAGCTACACTAACGACTGACAACTGCTAGGAACTTGTTCCATCAGTTTCACATCCTAACTTCGACCATGCGTCACACCAAGATCTTGAAGGAAGGGCATTTCCAAGGGCAAGTGTCAAATTCAGCCGCTGTGTGTACATGGACATGTCCGTGATAGAGCCCTTGTTCTCGACAAACAGTCTGTCCAAGGCGCCCCCATTTCTCCCCTCTCCGTATGTCCAGGCATTTTTTTTGATCATTTTTATCCTTTTCAACCAAACTTGATGAGCACTAGAAACACATATGCTAAACATAGAAATAAAAAGTTCAAATTGAAAAATACATAATTCAAACATACAAATTATTTGTAGCATAAAATTCAAACAACATCATGGATAATCCACAAATGCTCTACCAGATTATTTAGTTGATGCACTCCTGGATCTCGAAGTTGATGACGCATCTCCAAAAAATTGTGCAGCATGTTCTGCATCTCATTCTGGGAGGTGACATGTTCTCCAGGCTTCTCAAAATCAACATTGCGTATGTCTTCACCCTCATCCTCCACAATTATGTTGTGCATGACCACACATGCAGTCATGTCTCTCATAATATCTCAAGAGCCCACATATTTGCAAGTCCACAAACAACAAGCCAACATGCCCCAAGCACTCAAAATTTCCTCTCCAGATCATTCCTAGCACCTGCATTTGGGCGAAGGGATTTTTTATTTTTACCTTGGAGCTCAGAGATAGCCTTCAAAATCGCGCCCATTTAGGATAGATACAATCAACAAGGTAGTACATCATGGTGTAGTTGTGCCCCATTGACGATGTAGTTGCACTCCGGAACCTGCCTGCCACATAGTGTTGCAAACAATGGAGATTAGTAAGTCGCCGTGAGACCCTGCCATGCCAAAGAGTGTCAAATACACAAGTCATGTTATGCCACTGCGTCTAGTATGATGGCAAGCTCTCCGATATAATATTGGTATTGCCCTTGCAAACCTACAAGACAGTTCTTCCATTCCCAGTGAATGCAATCGAGAGAAGATAGGATACCAAGAAAGCCTCTTGCTTCTCCAAATGCTAAAAGCTTTTATGCGTCCTAGGCATTTGATTCTCTCAAGTACTCCTCTTCAAGCACCTTCACCACCGAATGTTCACCCTCTTCTATCTGAGATATCATCACAGAGATGATTCTCAAACACTAGTGATATATCGATAGACCTAGAGACAACCTCCAAACCTTCACAAACTTTTGGGGTAAATCACAAAATGATTCCTCATTGACAACACCTACCGCCTAGGATTCACCAACCTCCAAGAGTAAAAGATCAAAGGAAAAAAATAAATATAAACTTGCTTAAACCACATAAATCATAGGTCAAAAGAGAGAGGATGAGCGGATCTACGGTTGTGTGAAATTGTAGGATCGATTAAGATATGTCTACAGGAGGGGGGGTGGGGTGACGAGGACATGTACCTAGGGTAGGGTCATAGGCCTGTCCTAGACGCCCTACCCAAGGACACTGCCCTAAAGTCAAGCACATTCAAGAGACAACAGAAGATACCGACTGAAATCACATTGGAGTGCATTCCACTCGACCAGATATACCACTCGGATATCCCAATTCCACTCGACCAAGATGCAGTCATTCGACCACACAAAGAATCACTCGGAGAACAGGAGATCTAAAGCCACCCCAGGATGGCAACAGTCAGGCGTTCACTCCATAGTCTTAAGATCATTTATAGTCCTTTATAGCTAGCCTTACCAGTAATGCCCTGTCTTAATGTACATTGAACCATGTGTAACTGAGGGCTGGAGAGGTCTGGCGCACTCTATATAAGCTACCCCCTCCTCAGGCACAGGGGTTCACACCCCCTGTAACTTTCACGCATATCCAGTCGACCAAGCCTCTGGGCACCGAGACGTAGGGCTATTACTTCCTTCGAGAAGGGCCTGAACTCGTAAACCTTGCATGCACAACCTCGCCATAGCTAGGACCTTGCCTTCCCTACGTACCCCCTGTTCTTACTGTCAGACTTGCTTCCACGACAGTTGGCGCGAAGGAAATATGCCCTAAAGGCAATAATAAAGTTGTTATTTATATTTCCTTATATCATGATAAATGTTTATTATTCATGCTAGAATTGTATTAACCGAAAACTTAGTACATGTGTGAATACATAGACAAACAGAGTGTCACTAGTATGCCTCTACTTCACTAGCTCGTTAATCAAAGATGGTTAAGTTTCCTAGCCATTGACAAGAGTTTTCATTTGATGAACGAGATCACATCATTAGAGAATGATGTGATTGACTTGACCCATCCGTTAGCTTAGCACTATGACCGTTTACTTTATTGCTATTGCTTTCTCCATAACTTATACATGTTCCTATGACTATGAGAGTATGCAACTCCCGAATACCGGAGGAACACTTAGTGTGCTATCAAACGTCACAACGTAACTGGGTGACTATAAAGATGCTCTACAGGTGTCTCCGATGGTGTTTGTTGAGTTGGCATAGATCAAGATTAGGATTTGTCACTCCATGTATCGGAGAGGTATCTCTGGGCCCTCTCGGTAATGCACATCACAATAAGCCTTGCAAGCAATGTGACTAATGAGTTAGTTGCGGGATGATGCATTACGGAACGAGTAAAGAGACTTGCCGGTAACGAGATTGAACTAGGTATTGAGATACCGACGATCGAATCTCGGGCAAGTAACATACCGATGACAAAGGGAACAACGTATGTTGTTATGCGGTTTGACCGATAAAGATCTTCATAGAATATGTAGGAACCAATATGAGCATCCAGGTTCCGCTATTGATTATTGGCCGGAAGTGAGTCTCGGTCATGTCTACATAGTTCTCGAACCCGTAGGGTCCGCACGCTTAACGTTCGATGACGATTGATATTATGAGTATATGTGTTTTGATGTACCGAAGGTAGTTCGGAGTCCCGGATGTGATCACGGACATAACGAGGAGTCTCAAAATGGTCAAGACATAAAGATCAATATATTGGAAGGCTATGTTTGGACATCGAAATGGTTCCGGATGAGTTCGGGCATTTTTTGGAGTACCAGGAGGTTACCGGAACCCCCCGGGGAGTCAATGGGCCTTATTGGGCCTTAGTGGGAGAGAGGATGAGGTGGCCAAGGTGGGGGTGCCCCCCAAGCCCAATCCGAATTGGGAGGGGGGCCGGCCCCCCTTTCCTCCTCTCCTTCTCCCTCTTCCTTCTTCTCCTACTCCAACTAGGGAAAGGGGGGAAACCTACTCCTACTTGGAGTAGGACTCCCCCTTGGGCGCGCCATAGAGAGGGCCGACCCTCCCCTCCTTTATATACGGGGGAGGGGGGCACCCCATAGACACACAAGTTGATTGTTTAGCCATGTGCGGTGCCCCCTCCGCAGAATTCCATCTCGCTCATATCGTTGTAGTGCTTAGGCGAAGCCCTGCGTCGGTAACTTCAACATCACTGTCATCACGCCGTCGTTCTGATGAAACTCTCCCTCGGCCTCAACTGGATCAAGAGTACGAAGGGACGTCACCGAGCTAAACGTGTGCAGATCGCGGAGGTGCCGTGCGTTGGGTACTTGATCGGTTGGATCGCGAAGACGTTCGACTACATCAACCGCGTTTCATAACGCTTCCGCTTTCAGTCTACGAGGGTACGTAGACATACTCTTCCCTTCTCGTTGCTATACATCACCTAGATGGATCTTGTATGCGCGTAGGAATTTTTTTGAAATTACTGCGTTCCCCAACAGTGGCATCCGAGCCAGGTCTATGCGTAGATGTTATATGCACGAGTAGAACACAAAGGAGTTGTGGGCGTGGGTATATACATATTGCTTGCCGTCAGTTGATTCTTGATTCAGCTGTATTGTTGGATGAAGCGGCTCAGACCGACATTACGCGTACGCTTACGCGAGACTGGTTCTACCGACGTGCTTCGCACACAGGTGGCTAGTGGGTGTCTGTTCTCCAACTTTAGTTGAATCGGTTTCAATGAATAGGGTTCTTTCTGAAGATCAAAAAGCAATCACTATACTACGTTGTGGTTTAGATGCGTAGGTAAGAACGGTTCTTTCTAGAAGCCCGTAGCATCCACGTAAAACTTGCAACAACAAAGTAGAGGACGTCTAACTTGTTTTTGCAGGGCATGTTGTGATGTGATATGGTCAAGACGTGATTATATAAATTGTTGTATGAGATGATCATGTTTTGTAACACAGTTATCGGCAACTGGCAGGAGCTATATGGTTGTCGCTTTATTGTATAAAATGCAATCGCCATGTAATTGCTTTACTTTATCACTAAGCGGTAACGATAGTCATAGAAGCAATAGTTGGCGAGACGACAACGATACTTCGATGGAGATAAGGTTTCAAGCCGGTGACTATGGTGATCATGATGGTGCTTTGGAGATGGAGATCAAAAGGCACAAGATGATGATGGTCATATCATATCACTTATTTGACTGCATGTGATGTTTATCCTTTATGCATCTTATTTTGCTTAGTATGGCGGTAGCATTATAAGATGATCTCTCACTAAATTTCAAGGTATAAGTGTTCTCCTTGAGTATGCACCGTTGCTACAGTTCGTCGTGCCGAGACACCACGTGATGATCGGGTGTGATAAGCTCTACGTTCACATACAACGGGTGCAAGCCAGTTTTGCACAAGTAGAATACTCAGGTTAAACTTGACGAGCGTAGTGTCGGTGTCAAAACCGGCGGATCTCGGTAGGGGGTCCCGAACTGTGCATCTGAGGTCGATGGTAACAGGAGACAGGGAACACAATGTTTACCCAGGTTCGGGCCCTCTTGATGGAGGTAAAACCCTACGTCCTACTAGATTAATATTGATGAGTATGGGGGTTACAAGAGTTGATCTACCATGAGATCGTAATGGCTAAAACCCTAGAAGTCTAGCCTATCTGATTATGATTGTTCTCTGCCTCTACAGACTAAACCCTCTGGTTTATATAGACATTGGAGGGGACCAGGGTTGTACAAAGTCGGTTATAGAGAAAGGAATCTTCATATTGGGATGCCAAGCTTGCCTTCCACGCCAAGGAAAGTCCCATCCGGACACGGGTGGGTGTCTTCGGTCTTGCATCTTCATTGTACATCAGTCCAGCCTACGTACCATAGTCCGGACGCCCGAGGACCCCCTAATCAAGGACTCCCTCAGTAGCCCCTGAACCAGGCTTCAATGACGAGGTATCCAGCGCGTAAATTGGCTTCAACATTGCAAGGCGGGTTCCTTCTCCAAACATTCCAACACAGCCTTCGGACACAACGAGCGTATCTGGCTCTACAAAACAAATACCACACACCACCACAGAGCAAACAATATTTTGCGAGTCCAATCTGCTGACAATTTTTCTGTGATGTGATATCACGTCACCATCTGGTTATTATATCAAACCGTTTTTTTATTTGCTTGGCATTCCACGTTCCAAGACGCAGTTTCATTGCCACTGTCGGTGTTCTGGGAACGGGGGTCCCCAGACTTGCCTGCCTGCGGCCCACGGCATGGCTGGGCTGGCAGGTTCGTACGGTCCATCTTCATCAACAAGACATTCAAGACCCTCGCGAGGGGCCAAGCCTCGCGGGGCGGGCGACACAAGACCTCCTCAAGAGCATCCTTGCCAGGCAGGCTCACGAGGGGCGGAGAGATCAAGGCAAGGGAAACCTCGCGAGGCCCCTCATGACGTGAGCCATGACGATCGAGGCCAGGCGGACGCCAGCACGCGCAGCATCCTTGTTTCCCCTTCGGTGCTAAGGGGGCAAGCGCAGGCGCGGAGTACCGAGGCATCAAGCAAAGGTTTCCATATTGGTGCAACAATACCAGGACCAGAAGGACGGCAAGACGGAGGTCACCATGGAGCCCAAGACGGCGTCATCACCAGAGCCTTTTGCAGGCGAAGACCACCTTTTCTCAGGATAGCTTGTACTAGTTATCCCCTTTTGAATTGGCCGTTGTTGGCATCCCTTCCCGCTCCATATTAAGGGAGAGGACCAGGGCCTATATAAGTAGAACTAGCCACCACCACGAGGGGCATCGGATGGACACCATCACAAGTCGGCAGCTGATTTTGATCCTCACACTCACCAAACACAAGAACACCTCGACCTCAGGAGGCTGTTCTTCATCTTGTACTGTTCATCATTAGCCCAAGAGGCAATCCACCACCATCACACTGGAGTAGGGTATTACACCACAACAGTGGCCCGAACCAGTATAAATCTTGTGTCTTTTTGTGTCGAGAGTTCGTCGTGTTCGTCTGCGAGATCTTAGAGAGCTAGGGCGTGGATCGATAGGAAGAAAACCTTTGTGCGCACCCCAGTGTTTGAACCTCAAGGGTCTGCCGGAACCCCCGATCCGATATTTGGCGCGCCAGGTAGTGCCGGAGTCTCTTCCCCACCAATCAACCCGTCGACGCTCTGTGACCCCGATGTCCGGCGACCCAAGGGCCGACTCCAACCAATGGGCAGCCAGGCCAGCCCGGGCGGCGCCACCTGCCCATGAATATCTCAACCCCGCGCTCCAGGCGCCGCGAGCGCCGCCTAATGCTGCGGGGCGCGGGCGGCGCGGCCAGGCGTCATCCACCCCCACTCCACGACAAGCACGAGCCACTGCAAGGGCTGCAAGCCACGCCATAGCAACAACGCCACACACCCGATGGGAGCAGGCGAACATGCGGGCCACGCTAATGGTGGCGCGGGAGTTGCTGCGGTGCCGGCTAATGGAGAGCGGACGCGACGCACTGCTGGAATGTGTCGCTGAGCTGCTGGATGCGGCGGCATCAGGAGCACTGCCTTTCTGCTACCTGGTCCCGTCCCGAGCCGCTACTGGACCTCACGACGGGCCAGGCCGTGGCCGCGCGCTCTCGGGAGCGTCCGGGGGCTTTGCCATCACCAGGGCGGCCGGCAGCGCCGGGGGCCCTGTTACCCCCGCGCTGCCTCTGATGAGCATTGGCACAAGCGTTTCCCCCAACGGCCCCAGTGAGGCGTCGCACTATCACCCCCAGGACGCCGCGCTGGGGCAGGCGACATGGAGTGTGGGGCACTACGGCGAGGTGTTTGGGGTGATAGCCCCGGAAGCCTATGTGCCCCGCATGATGGACCAGGAGTACACGCCGGAGGGCGACTCCGGCTCATGGGAGGAGGAGGCATTGGGAGCTGAAGCCTTCCAAGAGCCGTTGGAGAGCCCCGCCAACCGTGCCGTCGACGACAGATACATGGTACCACTAATCCCTCAGGAGCAAACTTATGCTAATAACGAGTCATGGATGAACCAGGCTACGGCGCCAAACGGTGGCTCCAGCATGGCGATGCTTGCCCCGATAGGAGAAACCCGCTGGGGGCTGCGTGGAAGGGGGCAAGAGTAAGGCCCCTCCTCGAGTCACGGGGATCAAGGCAACACCCGGAGGTAGGCCCTCTGCCGGGGTGGAGACCGCGACCTTTCCCCTGGTAGAGGACCCGTGGTCGCTGAGGGCGCCGTTGGCGTCCCCTCTGCCCTCGCTGGGCCGTCCAGGCTTTCGGTCGTCCCAGCGGTGGTAGAGGGTGGCGCAAGGCGGGGCTCTCACCTAGCGATATGAAGCAAGGTCGGTTCCTGTGAAGCAAGGCCCGGTGCCTATGAAGATCGCCGCCTGTGACACTCTCACGTAATAATGAGTGGGGCTGTACACGCCACGGAGTCTCCGGAGAGCCGCCCTCGGGGGCTCCCTCCCACGCCTAGTGGCAGCACTTAGCTCCGCGCTGGTGAGAAGACGTCGAAGACTAGACTAGGCGCCGGACGCGGCCATTTGCTTTGGATCTCTTTTCTGTAACCTTGCCTTCTGCATTTGGATTTAAGTTGAAGTCAAGTTTTCATTTGATGCGCGTTTTGGAGTTCGTGCCAATCGCTCCCCCCTCGTGGGCCCCTCGCGAGCCGGGCTGAGTATGAAGCACACGAACCACACGCTTGTCGAGCCGTGGCGGTCGCTCACTTGTCACACGGCTCTCTCGGGCGCGGCGACAGATGCATCAGGGGCTCCTCAAGAACTTGCAATCCCTCGGGCCAGTTTGGGCTTGCCAAAGCTAAGGTAAAACCATAACGACACCCTTGTCCCGGCATGCTAAAGCTCACGAAAACGCGAACTCAATTTAGCGCGAAAGGATAAAAGCTGCTATTGTTTACATGAGGGGCTCCCCCTCCCAAAATGCTCTTACAGTATTCTAGGGCCACGCCCAAGTTTTTACAGGATAAATGACAGGGAAACAGGGAATCAGTCGGATACGTCGCTCGCCGCATCCCCCATGTCATCTTCAGACGCGCCGCTGGCATCGCTGTCACCATCGCTGGCATTGCCTCCGCCTTCGCCGGCGTCGACGACGCCGTCATCAACCACGTCGCCTGCATCCGCCGCAACCACAACCCCGTCATCGTCAGAAGAGAAGGCCACGACCAGCGCATCCACGTGGTCTTCAACCCACCACGTCAAGTCGCCCCGGATGGCTTCCTGCACGGGAGCGATAGCTGCGTCAAAATCAAAGTCGAGGTCAATGTTCCAGAGGTGGCTGAAGACACGGGAGAACGTGTGCCCGAGCAGACTGTGAGTTCTCTCCTCCACGAGCTGGCGAGCCCTGTTAGACAGGGCTTCCAGGCGCGTCACCACGTTGGTGAAGAAGTTCAGGTGACCGGCGTAGTCATCCGAGTGGGGAGGCAGTGCATTCTTGTCATAGATGAAGCCCAGGGCGGCATTAGCCCTGCTCCGGAGACCCTGAAGCATGGGGGCGTGCTCGCGCTCCAGCGTTTGCCGTTGAAGCACTTCCTCCCTGTTTTGCCACGCGACGGCCTCGGCGTTGTCAACCCGCCTCTAAAGAGAAAGCAGCTCGGCGCGGGCGGAGGCCAAGTCCGCCTGCGCCGTGACCAGGGCGGAGGCCGTGGCCTCCTCGCGCCTCTCCGCCTCATCTGACCTAGGCCGGAGAGCGGCGGTCCTGCCCACTGCCACAGTTCCCGCAAGCGTCAGCTTCAAGGCGTGCTGACCTTCAAGATCCGCGCGAACCTCAGCCACCCAGCGATCGACTTCCTCCTGGACTCGGGCCTCGCGAGCCCCGACGACATCCTCCGCTTGGGCAACTCGACGCTCCCTCGTCTCCAGTTGCTCAAGCTCGAGGCTACGCTCCACGGCTTCCAGAGCTAGTGCCTCTTCGCGCTTCCGGACCTCATCTTCCTCGGCAGGCGTCCCTCTTAGTGCTGTGAGGGCGGCCTTGCGCGCCTCCACTTGCTGCTCGAGGGACGCAATCTAGGCGTGGAGCTCCCACGCGCACTTCTCCGTAGCCTCACGACGGTGGTCAGCTTCACGAGCCTCCTCCAGAGCTCGGGAGCAGGCTTCACGGGAGGCCTCAACCTTCGTGTTGTCCAGCTCACGCTGGTGGCGCCCGAGGTTGATGGCCACCTTCAGCTTGTGCCGCTCCTCCGCCAACCGAAAACCCTCGGCCTCAAGGCGCGCGTCGACACCCTCAAGTTCTTCGCCAAGTCAGTCCATCGCGCTCATCGCCTCCCGGAAGAGCTCGTGGCGAATGACGCTCCGCCCGCGCTCGAACTCGAGCGCACGGCCCATCTCGCCCTCTGCTACAGGGGCTGTGGGCGACGCCCGGCGCGGAGCGCCTCCTCTCGGCAGGGGTTGGCGTGGCCCTTGGCATCGACCGACCCTCGCGTGGGGCCCAAACTGAGCAGGTCCCACTGCTTGAAGAAGACCCTGGGAATGGGGACAACCAGCTGCCGACCACGACTAGGGGAGGAGCCCTTGGCACGCCTGCTGCGCTCTGAGCAAGGCCGCGAAGAAAGGACAACGAAGGCCTGAGCTCGAGGCACCTTGATGACTGACCGACTCCCATGACTGACCCCACGCCATGTGCGGCGCCTGAACCTGCGACACTGGAGCTTGGCGAGTGTGACAGGACGAGAGGGAGCTGCTTCTTAGGAGGCTTCACGGCCTCAGCAGAAGGGGCCCTGAGGGGACAATCGTCAGGGAAGGAAGGCGGCACACGGAAGATCACCAAGATAAGATACTTACTTGTTGACAGTGTTGGATGTGGGGCTCCGAGAAACCCTTAAGGATCAAACACTGGGGTGCGCGCGAAGTCTTTCCTTCCCACCAATCAACGCCCTAGCTCACTAAGATCTCGCGGACGAACTCGATGAACTCGCACATAGAAAGACACAAGATTTATACTGGTTCGGGCCACCATTGTGGTGTAATACCCTACTCCAGTGTGGTGGTGGTGGATTGCCTCTAGGGCTGATGATGAACAGTACAAGGGGAGAACAGCCTCCTGAGGTTGGGGTGTTCTTGAGCTCGGTGTGCTTGTGTGTGTGTATGTGGTCTCAATGATCCGTCCCCTCTCTAAGGTGGTGGCTAGTCCTATTTATACTGGCCCTGGTCCTCTTCCCAAATATCGAGCGGGAAGAGAGCCAACAATGGCAGGCTAATTCGAAGGAGGACAACTAGTACAAGCTATCCTGACAAAAGTGGTCTTCGCCTGCCAAAGGCTCTAATGGTGACACCGTCTTGGGCTCCACGATGACCTCCATCTTGCCATCCTCCTGGTCTTGGTCTCGTTGCACCAATATAGCAACCTTTGCCTGATGCGTCGGTACTCTTCGCCCGCGCTGGCCTCCTTAGCACCAAAGAGGAAACAAGGACGCTGCGCGCGCCGGCGCCCGCCTGGTGCCGTGCGTCATGGCTCACGTCACGAGGGTCTTGTGAGGTTTGCCCCACCTTGATATCTCCGCTCCTCGTGAGCCTGTCTAGCTAGGCTACTCCCGAGGAGGTCTTGCGTCGTCCGCCTCGCGAGGCTTGGACCCTCGCGAGGGTCTTGGGTGCTTTGCTGGTGATGATGGGCCGTACGGCCTACTGGCTCAGCCACGCCGCGGGCCGCAGGCAGGCAAGTCTGGGGACCCCCGTTCCCAGAACGCCAACAGTAGCCCCCGGGCCCAAGGTGCGCTCGGGCTTGGCTTCGCGGCGAAGCCAAGGGCCAAGTACGGAGCACCGCGGGCCCCAAAAGCCTGCGGCCTCGATTGACGCGTGGCGGTTGATTAGACGTGGGCGTCTCCGCTTCCCCACACCGCCCTTGAATCCGCCTGGCTATGCGGCACTGCCTCTTACACAATTATTCTTCTTCTGCCAAGCCCGGCTCTTCCAATCTCCCTGTTGCCTCGACGCCCTGCTCCATCTTCTCAGTCCGACCTGTGCTCCGCCCGCTTCACCGCCATGGCGCCGAAACAAACAAAGAAGGGGAAGAAACCTCTGTCTTCGCCGGCTGCGCCTCCATCCTTCGAGCCAGCGCTCGGCCGACCTTTGGTGCTCAACGACGAGGCCATGGACAAGGTGCGCCCCATGCTCGCCTCCAGTTTCAATGAGTGGGGAGAGACGCCGGCTTGGCCCGCGTCCCGTAGCAGCATGGCTCGGGCAGTTACCGAGGTCCCGATCTTCATCGATGCCCTCTGGGCTGGCCTGCTTCCTCCCTTCTCTGCCTTCCTCAATGCGGTGCTCGAGCACTATCAGATCCACATGCTCCATCTCGATCCTCAGGCTGTGACCCTTCTTGCCGTCTTCGCCTTTGTGTGTGAGGCCATGGTGGGCATCGCCCCCTCCGTGGCACTCTTCCGCCACTTCTTCTTCTTGCATCTCACCGGTCCCCGACAAAACTCAGGGTGCGTGGGCTTCCAGGCCGTGGCTGCGACAATAGGCATGGGGATCGACTTCGAGCTCCCTTCATCCACGAGCGAGTTCCGTACGCGTTGGGTGTTTGTTGACGCTGGCGTGCTCAACCCTCTGCTCCAAGCTCCGGCGATGCCCGCTATTCCAAACTCCAGCTGGGGTCATTAGAAGCTCATGAGCCCCCGCCTTGCCCCCGTCTGGGCCAGGCTGAGGCGGTTCAAGGACCTAGGCATGACTGCACCCATTGTGGTGAGGGAGTTTATCAGGCGTCGAGTTGCTCCTCTCCAGCGCCACTCTCGCCCGATGTGGGACTTGCTCAGCAGCCAGGACATCATGAGGTTTCAGGAGGAGGGGCTTCCTCTTGCTGCATGGCAGACTGTGCTCAAGGTCCTATCAGGTGTCCCTCTGCCAGACGAGATGCCCAGGAACAGCTGCATGTTGTACCGCTGCGAGAACAAGGCCACATTTGCCGCGAACATGCCTTCCTTTGATGAGTGGGGGTTGCGCCCAGTCAGCTTGGTGGGGCCTCGCGAGAACCCCGTCATTGTGGTCCCCTTCTTCGCCGCCGGTGCCGGGCTTGCCCCAGGTGACGAGGCAGGGGAGCAAGCCGCGATGGGTGCGAGCGGCTCGGGTGCTGAGGAGCACATGTCGTGCGGTGACCCGGGGGCGTCTTCCTCAGGAGCCTGCGACCCTCCTCCTGAGGCGTCGGTTGCCGAGGAGATGCGTCATGCGGCTTCCGAGGCTAAGGCTCCTGGAGCCTCGGGAGGTCGCAGAGGGAAGGAGCCGGGCTGTTTGGATCAGCTGGGCTCCCCTGAGGCCATCCCTCTTGAGTCTTCTCCGGCTCCGCCGCGCACCGGCCGTCACGTCCAGTGCTTCGGTCGCCTTTGTGTGGACTTCGAGGAGCTCCGCAAGAGGAAGGGATCTCCGAGCAGCAGCAGTATCTTTGTGCTGTTGAAGCGACGAAAGTACATCGCCGTCGACGAGTAAGTACCTTATCTTGGTGACCTTCTATGTGCCGCCTTCTTTCCCTGACGACTGTCCCCTCATGACCCCTTCTTCTAAGGCCGCGAAATCTCCAGAGAAGCGGCTCCCTCTCGTCCCGTCGCACTCGCCAAGCTCCAGCGCTACAGGCTCATGTGCTGCCCACAGCATGGGGTGAGCCATGGGAGTTGGTCCGCCAGCAAGGCGCCCCGAGCTTGCGCCTTCACCGTCCTTTCTTCGCGGCCTTGCTCGGAGCGCAGCAGACATGCCAAGGGCTCCTCCCCTGGTCACGGTCGGCGGCTGGCTGGCCTCGATCCTGGGGTCTTCATCAAGCAGCGGGCCTTGTTCAATTCGGGCCCCTCGCGAGAGTCGGCTAGCGCCTGGGACCGTGCCAGCCCCCAGCCCCCAACCGGGAGGTGGCACTCCACTTGATGCTCCACCCGCAGCCCCTGAGGTGGAGGACGAGGTGGGTTGAGCATTCGAGCTCGAGCGCGGGCGCAGCGTAGTCCGCCACGAGCTCTTCCAGGAGGCGACGGGCGCGATGAATCGCCTTAGTGAAGAGCTTGTTGGTGTCGACTCACGTCTTGAGGCTGAAGGTCTTCGGTTGGTGGAGGAGTGGCACAAGCTACGAGTGGCCATCAACCTTGCTCGCTATCAGCGCGAGCTCGAGAATGCGAAGGCCGAGGCGTCTCTCAAGATTGCCAATGAGTCCCGCTCACGAGCTTTGGAAGAAGCTCGCGAGGCCGATTGCCGCCATGAGGCTGCGGAGGAGTGCGCGTGGGAGCTTCAGGCCTGGAGCGTGTCCCTTGAGCAGCAGGTGGAGGCATGCGAGGCCGCTCTTGCATCGCTGAGGGGGACACCTGCGGAGGAAGAGGAGGTCCGGCAGCGCGAGGAGGCGCTGGCCCTGGAAGCCGTGGAGCGCAGCGTCGAGCTCGAGCGACTGAAGACGAGGGAGCACCAAGTCGCCCAAGCAGAAGATGCCGTCGGGGCCCGCGAGGCCGGAGTCGCAGAGGAGATCAATCGCCGGGTGGCCGAGGTTCGTGCAGATCTGGAGGGCAGGTACAACTTGAGGCTGCAGCTCGCCGGGCTGGATGGCGCGGGCAGGGCCGCCGCCCTCAGACCCAGGTAGGACGAGGCCGAGAGGCATGCGGGGGCCACAGCCGCTGCCCTGGTTACGGCACAGGCGGACTTGGCCTCCGCCTGCGCCGAGCTGCTTTCCCTCCGGAGACGAGTTGACGACGCCAAGGCCTTCGCTCGGCAAATCAGGGAGGAAGTGCTCCAGCTGTCAGGACCACGATTCCAAGTCACATCGATCTAGCCGGTAACACCTCATATCACTTTGCGGCCTCACGCACGGTATTCCCACGGTGTCGCCTTACCATGGCCCGGGACCATTTGCGCCTTTTGGCTCACGTATATGATAGTGTCGCTAGCATCCATATGACAGAGAACCCGGGCCGACATGACTAGTCGTGAACCCATAGTGGCACTAACTTACGGGGACAAGCATACATGATTCAAGCATCGAGCATGTCGGTCAGCAGCGTGCGAATCCGGGCTATAGCACTGGGCTAACAGGACTCCGGTGAACCGGGCTGTAGCAGGCTAGGCAGGACTCCGGATGTCACCGCGTGACATTTCCCCGAAGGGACAGACACAAGAACGAAGTGAATCACATGCCGGGCAGTCAAGTGTTCCGGAGCAGTAGTGCTAGGCCAGCAGGACTCCGGTGAACCGGGCTGTAGCGGACTACTATGGCTAATGGAAGCACAAGATTACATTTCCCCATAAGAGAGGCTACCAAGGATAAACAACTAGGTTGTCGGATCCTACACATACCAAGCATTTCAATCATACACGCAATATGCTCGATATGTGTAAATACAACATGGCATCACAACATAATTCTACGACTCAAGTATTTATTCATTAGGCTCCGAGGAGCGAGATATTACAAACATGGGTCTGATGACCCAGCATTCAAGTCATACAAGCAACAAGCACAAGTGGAAGCTTAACTTGTCTGAGTACAGACAACTACAAATGAAAAAGGCTGAGAAGCCTGACTATCTACAAGACCCTGCCGAGGGCACAAGATCATAGCTAAGGTAACAAGCTAAACGTCGAAGTCCACATGGAACTACTAGCGAGACTGAAGTCTCTCTGCAAAAACATAAATAAGCAAACGTGAGTACAAATGTACCCAGCAAGACTTACATCAGAACTAACTACATATGCATCATTATCAACGAAGCGATGGTGGAGTTTAACTGCAGCAAGCCAGCTTTGACTCGGTGTCTATCCTGAACTATGACTGCAAGTAACTCTTTTGAGGTGGCGCACACGAGTCCACATATTCACCATATCAATACACCACTATGGATCCGCTCCCGTCTCCCTACGAGAACGCCATCCATAGCACTCACGCTTATCTTGCGCATTTTAGAGTATCCACTTTCACTTGTCTATGAACTATGCAAGGGGTCCAAGTTTCCATATCCGAGGAATCCGGCTATTCGAATGGATAATGATAACCCTGCAGGGGTGTACTTCTTCACACATGCTCTCGCCACTTACCACCATGTACACATCATGTATCTCGGCAACCTTCAAGCGGAAGCCTGGTGAGGGTGTCGGCCATGACCTGACTAACCACACAAGTCTCTCGTCCAGGTTTATCGCCTATTCGGGTTCCATACGCAAGGAGATCCGGCCGGGGTGTCGCTCACGGCCCCAAACGATGTGTGCAGGGTTCCCAAGCCCACCATCCGGGTGCCACTTGGTACACCGTGCCACTGTGCCTAGTCTGTCCCAATCCCACCTGTACCGGGTGCCACTTGGTAGACTACTAACACTACCTACAAACACCAGAAACTAGTTGCAACTCCTGGACAGAGATAAGGTTGATTAATAAGTCGAGAGAGCTTGGAGCGCCCGGAGCCCAATTTGTGGTAGTAACTGTTCATGGATCACCAACACATAACTCAGTTCCTGAGGATGGCTCCAATGAGACAACCCACCATGTACTCCTACATGGCCTCTCACCGCTACCTTTACCAAATCATGTTCGCACACTTAGCTCTCAACAGTAGGACATGTTCACAACTTTCCAATTCATCTCCGATGAATCAGACCTGACACAACTCTAAGCAATAGCAGGCATGACAAACAATCATGAATGAGTAGGCACATCAGGGCTCAAACAACTCCTACTCATGCTAGTGGGTTTCATCTATTTACTATGGCAATGATAGGTCATGCAGAGGAAAGGAGTTTAACTACCGCAGCATGTAACAGTTGAATCATTGTTGTCCTAATGCAGTAAAAGAGAGCAGGAGCGAGAGAGTGGGATTGTATCGGAATGAACAAGGGTTTTTTGCTTGCCTGACACTTCTGAAGAGGAACACACTTCATCCGTGTCATCGTTCTCGTCGTCGGTACACATCTACCGAGAGGGGACAAACACCGGCAACTAAGAAAGAACACAATCAATGCAATGCACAATATGATGCATGATCATGACATGGCAACATGCTGTGATTTGGGCTAATGCAACAGAAAGTCATTTTAATTGAAGTGGAATTCAAAACTACATCAAATTCCAACTCCAAACCTATTATGAAATTTGCCCTAATCATGTTTCATCCTAAACAGTGAGGTTAACTTGCTCAAACATGCATGAAAATGGTACAGATGGATAGATTGGATTTTTCTAATCATTTTTCATATATAAATATTTGCATTTGGAGTTACGGTTGAATTACTATGATTTTTAGAAGTTTAGGCAATTTTCTGGATTTTCTAATTATTTAGAAATAAAGTAATTCCAGAAAATGCATTACTGCATCAGCACTACGTCAGCATGACGTAAGCGAGTCAACGGGGCAGCCCAGGGTAAACTGACTAGTGGGTCCCGTGTGTTAGTAGCTAAACCATGTTTATTTAACCCTAATCTACATTAGTTAGCGGGGCGGCCCCACCTGTCATTGAGCCAGGGGAGGTCAAACCCCTGGTCAGCTGGGGCTAACGCGCCGGCGGCTCGACACCGGTGATGACAGGTGCGGCGGATGGGCTCGGGTTCGCTCCTCCGGCGCCCAAATCGACGACGGTGAGCATCTATGAGCTGCTGGTGATCCTGCGCATCCAACGATGCAAACGGGGCGAGATGGGGTGGCCGTAATCCTCGCCGGCGTCGAGCTCAGCGGCTGCCGGACCTCAGACGTTGGCGGAAACGGCGCTACGGTGGACAAGAGAGCAAGGAAATCAGTTCTACGGTATACTGGGAGCACGTTGAGCACGATGGGATGCACGTCCGCGAGCTGTAGCGGCTATGGCCATGGCGGCGCCATGGCCAGCGGGGTGAAGCTCTCGGGCGCGGTGGCTAGGCTAGCTACGGGAGGCAAACGAGCTTGGGGAGAGAGGGGAAAAACGGCAAGGCTCACTGGGAGGTCGAAGCGCAGCTCAGTGGGCTCAGGGTCGACCTGGGAGCGGCGAATTTGTCGATGGCATCCGGCGGCCGTGCAGAGAAGATGAGCTCGGGGACGAGGCTTCAGGGCGTCCGGGGTCCTGCGGTTCGGCGAGGAGGTCGAGGGAGTCGCGACGGAGGTAATGGACAGCACGGGGTGGTGAGGAGAGCATGGTGGCTGCGGTGGTGCTCGTCGGCGCACTTCGGCTCGTTCGGGCGACCGCGAGGGAGAGAGCAGAGGAGAGGAGAGCCACGGGGAAGAGTGAGAGGGGTCAGGGGGTTGCATGGCATCTCCCAGAGGCGTTCAGCGGCGAGCAGGCAAGCAGGAGGTGGCCGGCACGTGCACGCGCGCGTCGGGCACACGCCCTTCATCCGACTGGCGCGAGGTGGAAGACGCCTCTGCCCCTGGTGGGCTGGGCTGTCTTATCGGGCCGCCAGCTGGCCAGGTAAGTGGGCTGCCAGGTAGGTTCCTTTCTCCTTTTCTGTTTTCTATTTTGTTTCTCTGTTTTGATTTGAATCTTGCCACTGTTTGAAATTCCAACAGTTTCAAACCAGTGCCAAAAAATCCTCTGAACAATTTTATGTTGCTAGATGGACTTTTCCAAAAGCACATAAAACATTCCAAAGTTATTTGAAAATATATTCTATATATATTATGAATATAATTCCAAATCCAAATACAATAATGATTTAAATCAGTGCCCAAAATTATTCCTCAAAAATGTCCATTATTTTTGGTTTGGATCAAGACCATTGCCAAAAATATCAAACATCATTGAAGAGCATTTTGGGTTCATTGAATATAATTTTTAGGGTTATTTTCCCTTCTTTTAATTAAAATTTGAGGCTTCCAAATTTCCTCAATTCAAGCATGATGCAAGCAAGATGCAAACACTAGGCAGCACCAGAAGCTAGGGATGTGACAACTCGCCCCCACTAAACAAGAATCTCGTTCCAAGATTCAAGACGTGAGGTAAGAAGACAGAGGGGGCACAAACTAACACGGTCTTCACGATCCAGATGTCTTCTCGAGGATGTTGATTCATTGCTTTATATTGACCTTGACGTCTTTGCTTTCGAGAACTTCATCCAGCACGATGACGATAGAAGGAAACTCTACTAGAATTTATCTTCTCAAAGATCGAACTATACAATCTCAACTCGCGGAATGAGATGTTGAAACATCTCGAGTTGAGACACAAAACACATCGAGAGGGATGAAAGAACAAACGACGGGGTTTGATTTGGTGGGCAATAATTCCAGGCTTAGAAAGATGGTGGATGGTGTCAAGGTGGCGAGGAAATAATTGCCATGATCCCGTATTGGGGCACCTTGGAAAAGGTGACACGTTGAACTGTTCCCTTAAGTGGCAAAAAGAATTACTTTTGATCCATAGATCGTTGAAACTCTTCATACCAGCTTAAGGCAATTTACAATTGATTGTTTGAAATAGCTCGAAGAAATGGCATACTAGGACTAGGATGGATGATGTGGACTACCTGGTTGAAGACACTGCAAGGGATGATTTTGCTTGCGCGTGCTCTCAAGAACTTGAGCATTTCCATATTCATCAAGGTTCTACCAACATCCTTGTCGAGGATCCTGGCAACACATCTTACTACCTTGACGAATAGTGAGGGACAATGCAGATGCATAGAAAGACATCCCTTTCTCAGATTTCACCTTAGCGAGGCCAAGGGAACGAAATCTGGATGATCGACCGAGAGACATTTAGCACTCCGGTTCTAATGTTCTCCTTGATGTGCTAGCGCAACCCATTTATCGATATGGTTTGATAACTAGAACATCAAGTAAAAGGTCGGACTTCGAAAGCTCAAGAGTCCATAAGGAATAACTACGGAGGCAGATCCTGCGAGATCCTTATGGGAAGGTGACCAACTTCTTCAACCAAGATATTACAATAATAGGCCTTCCGGCTAGGTGGGTTGGCCACGACATCCACGTTACTGGGTTACCGAGAGACCAATATTATAATTCTTGGGACACGTTCCAACCATCATATCTGCCTGAGATTCAGATCTGGTTGGTAACAGGATATCTCAGACAACATCTCTGAAAAGGAAAGGTTGCAACACAAGTCAATGAGATGACATTGCAAGATTCTCGGGAAATGAACTACGATAGCAAGCTCCACTGCACGAGCTGGTTCTGCTACATACATGTGAACACGTTGTCCAAGACAAGCATGACCACATAGTAGTCTTATAATAAAATACTACCAAGTTCAGGTTGGGGAACCATCATCGAGGATAACGAAGTCCTAACATAAGTCATGATTCTTAAGAAGGAACTTCTTCTCCTTGAACAAGTCATTTAGTGGCTTGGTGTGCTAGGGACACATATGGACTGAAGGTTGCAAATCTTCAAACCATAGAATACTTCGCATATGCATGTCTGACTTGGGATGGTTCCGAAGGAAGCAAAAACAAGCTCCCTCGAATTCACGGCAGCAACTTGCATCGATTGCACGTGAACTTAGGGGAAGTCACTACTTTCATCCAAACATATACTTCATGAACGGGGCATGAAGAAAATGCTTACACAAGTTTCCAACACTAGCTGGATGTTCAACATGAATCATGGGGGAGACAAAATGCTACTGATGGGCTCAACAGCGACTCATCGGAATTTCCATATCACTGGACTTCCACCATCATGTGAACACGGTGATAGCATTGGTCAGACCAAAGGATGTAATGGTGTATGCTCGAGGGATCAACCACGAGTAAGACAACATTACGAACATCGTTGGTTCTGATTTGACTTGATGATAGCCCATACTCAAGTCAAAGTTTTGATAAGACAATAGATCCAACAACTGACCACGAGGACCAATCGATGGAGATATCATCTTTCTTTAACACATGTATACAAAGAGATATCCCTTAACATGAACTAAGTCAGACAAGCTTTTATCTTCCAACTCTCCAAGTTGTTGTTTGGCTTAACCAACTAGCTCAGGGGTATCCAACACAGATTCTTGGAGAATTGGTGGTTTGGAGGAAAACCAACATGATCATGAACTCAACATAGCGGTCAGGTGACAACCTGGTAATACTTCCGAGAAGATATTCGGAACATCACGAACCACCGATATGTTATTAAGCTCGAGAACAATCTTGGTTTTCAGGGCAAGATGATATGATCAAGGATCGAGGGATTGTCACAATCCTAACTCATTGGTCGATGAGTGCACCCGGAAATATGGACTAGGTAGCACGATCAATCTTAGGATAATGATTCAATAACCAACATGCTAAGAATGAGAGTATTGTCCATTAACTACCAATCAACGGAGTTGCTAGGAGTATTGATTTCGCACATCACAGTACACTCGTCGGCACTCCGGTTACAATAACACGGAACTGAGGAATGAACAATGATGGCAAGAAGTATTACTGCGTCAAGAATTCATAAGAGGTGGTGCAATTCTCATGACACTCCTGACATAAAGATGGTAACACTCCAAGGTAGAGCAGAGAAAAAGCTAGATTGGCATTTTGATCTGCGGAATACAATTGTTTTGACCCAATCCTAGATATGGATGAGGTTCTGGAGTTTGTTTCTCCTAGTCATTCTAGAATAGGACGGCTTGACGGACCACAAGAATAATAAGCATCGATAACACGGATGCACAATTAGTCCTGACTATCAATTGATAGACATAGGGCCAGAAAATAACTAAAGAGGGACAACTCAAAGGAATATATAACTTTCTGAGTTGTAGGTGGATAGATCAGTATGTCGATCAAAGTTCAACATAATTCTTCCGGATAACCCATGCAGAAAAGGAAGGACTGGCAGAGTCACAATATGAATGGAGTACTCCTCAAGAGCACCCTGGTTGTGATCTTTTGGTTCAAATAGCTTCTGCCATATTGGCTCATGGTATTGGAAGAACGATATACCACAGACCTCGAGGACTATCACAAGGTTGCTAATATCTTAAGGGAACTAGCAAATACTAACAACATGAAGTAGGGTGAATCTCGGGTTCAAAACCCAGGAGTAGAATACCTACTAACTAAATAACATCACGAGATGCTTTCGAGAATGGTGGCCAGAATCATCACACTGGGAACACAAAACATTGCTAGATTACTGAGTGGTTCTCGAAGACACCTAGGGTCATAATACTAACTCCAACATACATGTCAAGGCAATGGAGTACCTCAACTCATGGATTAGTGTGGTTGAACTGGCCCAAAGGAACATCGGGAACGAAAAGAAGGGATTTGCAAATGCATCAGACTATTTAGAAACCTGAGATGACTCGGACAGCACAACGGCCGTAAATGCTCAAAATGATTTGAGACATCCTGCAAAATAGTGGCATAACCACTCAACATCACAATATCAAAGTTCCGGGATCAACGGTCAACATACGGAAGTAGTAGGAACTGAACTGAGGCTTAAACCCAACAATCCTAGGCAACTACGGTTTAGTAACATGTCATCCTGAGAGATAGAAGAGAAGCCTAGTTCTTAACCCCCGTAGAAAAGAAGAGGTTGACTCAAAGCAGAAGGGCATAAGGTAAAGGAGTAAAAAGAGCCTTACGTTCCCATCCACAATCAATTCCCTTATATAATTAAAGCATTTCTAGACACGACTTCGACCAGCTTGGCTTGGTAATCCTATAGGCAGTCAGGCTCTGATACCAATGCTGTCAGGACCCAGATTCCAAGTCACATCGATCTAGCCGGTAACAGCTCATATCACTTTGCGGCCTCACGCACGGTATTACCACGGTGTCGCCTTACCATGGCCCGGGACCGTTTGCGCCTTTTGGCTCACGTATATGATAGTGTCGCTAGCATCCATATGACAGAGAACCCGGGCCAACATGACTAGTCGTGAACCCAAAGTGGCACTAACTTACAGTGACAAGCATACATGATTCAACATCGGGCATGTCGGTCAGCAGCGTGCGAATCCGGGCTGTAGCACTGGGCTAACAGGACTCCGGTGAACCGGGCTGTAGCAGGCTAGGAAGGACTCCGGATGTCACCGCGTGACATTTCCCCGAAGGGACAGACACAGGAACAAAGTGAATCACATGCCGGCCAGTCAAGTGTTCCGGAGCAGTAGTGCTGGGCCAGCAGGACTCTGGTGAACCGGGCTGTAGCGGACTACTATGGCTCATGGAAGCACAAGACTACATTTCCCCATAAGAGAGGCTACCAAGGATAAACAACTAGTTGTTGGATCCCACACATACCAAGCATTTCAATCATACACGCAATATGCTCGATATGTGTAAATACAACATGACATCACAACATAACTCTACGACTCAAGTATTTATTCATTAGGCTCCGAGGAGCGAGATATTACAAACATGGGTCTGATGACCCAGCATTCAAGTCATACAAGCAAAAAGCACAAGAGGAAGCTTAACTTGTCTGAGTACAGACAACTACAAATGAAAAAGGCTGAGAAGCCTGACTATCTACAAGACCCTGCCGAGGGCACAAGATCGTAGCTAAGGTAACAAGCTAAACGTCGAAGTCCACGCGGAACTACAAGCGAGACTGAAGTCTCTCTGCAAAAACATAAATAAGCAAATGTGAGTACAAATGTACCCAACAAGACTTACATCAGAACTAACTACATATGCATCATTATCAACGAAGGGATGGTGGAGTTTAACTGCAGCAAGCCAGCTTTGACTCGGTGGCTATCCTGAACTACGACTGCAAGTAACTCTTTTGAGGTGGCGCACACGAGTCCACATATTCACCATATCAATACACCACTATGGATCCGCTCCCGTCTCCCTACGAGAACGCCATCCATAGCACTCACGCTTATCTTGTGCATTTTAGAGTATCCACTTTCACTTGTCTATGAACTATGCAAGGGGTCCAAGTTTCCATATCCGAGGAATCCGGCTATTCGAATAGATAATGATAACCCTGCAGGGGTGTACTTCTTCACACACGCTCTCGCCACTTACCACCATGTACACATCATGCATCTCGGCAACCTTCAAGCGGAAGCCTGGTGAGGGAGTCGGCCACGACCTGACTAACCACACAAGTCTCTCGTCCAGGTTTATCGCCTATTCGGGTTCCATCCGCAAGGAGATCCGGTCGGGGTGTCGCTCACGGCCCCAAACGATATGTGCAGGGTTCCCAAGCCCACCATCTGGGTGCCACTTGGTACACCGTGCCACTGTGCCTAGTCTGTCCCAAGCCCACCTCTACCGGGTGCCACTTGGTAGACTACTAACACTACCTACAAACACCAGAAACTAGTTGCAACTCCTGGACAGAGATAAGGTTGATTAATAAGTCGAGAGAGCTTGGAGCGCCCGGAGCCCAATGTGTGGTACTAACTGTTCATGGATCACCAACACAGAACTCAGTTCCTGAGGACGGCTGCAATGAGACAACCCACCATGTACTCCTACATGGCCTCTCACCGCTACCTTTACCAAATCGTGTTCACATACTTAGCTCTCAACAGTAGGACATGTTCACAACTTTCCAATTCATCCCCGATGAATCAGACCTGACACAACTCTAAGCAATAGCAGGCATGACAAACAAGCATGAATGAGTGGGCACATCAGGGCTCAAACAACTCCTACTCATGCTAGTGGGTTTCATCTATTTACTGTGGCAATGACAGGTCATGCAGAGGAAAGGGGTTCAACTACCGCAACATGTAACAGTTGAATCGTTGTTGTCCCAATGCAGTAAAAGAGAGCAGGAGCGAGAGAGTGGGATTGTATCGGAATGAACAAGGGGGGTTTGCTTGCCTGACACTTCTGAAGAGGAACACACTTCATCCGTGTCATCGTTCTCGTCATTGGTACACGTCTACCGAGAGGGGACAAACACCGGCAATTGAGAAAGAACACAATCAATGCAATGCACAATATGATGCATGATCATGACATGGCAACATGCTGTGATTTGGGCTAATGCAACAGAAAGTCATTTTAATTGAAGTGGAATTCAAAACTACATCAAATTCCAACTCCAAACCTATTATGAAATTTGCCCTAATCATGTTTCATCCTAAACAGTGAGGTTAACTTGCTCAAACATGCATGAAAATGGTACAGATGGATAAATTGGATTTTCTGATCATTTTTCATATATAAATCTTAGCATTTGGAGTTACGGTTGAATTACTATGATTTTTAGAAGTTTAGGCAATTTTCTGGATTTTCTAATTATTTAGAAATAAAGTAATTCTAGAAAATGCATTACTGCATCAGCACTACGTCAGCATGACGTAAGCGAGTCAACGGGGCAGCCCAGGTCAAACTGACCAGTGGGTCCTGTGTGTTAGTAGCTAAAGGTTTAGTTAACCCTAATCTACATTAGTTAGCGGGGCGGCCCCACCTGTCACTGAGCCAGGGGAGGTCAAACCCCTGGTCAACTGTGGCTAATGCGCCGACGGCTCGATGCCGGCGACGACATGTGTGGCAGATGGCCTCGGGTTTGCTCCTCCAGCGCCCAAATCGACGACGGAGAGCATCTACGAGTTGCTGGTGATCCCGCGCATCCAACGGTGCAAACGGGGCGAGCTGGGGTGGCCGTAATCCTCGCCGGCGTCGAGCTCAGCGGCTGCCGGACCTCGGACGTTGGCGGAAATGGCCCTACGGTGCACAAGAGAGCAAGAAAAGCAGTTCTACGGTGTACTGGGAGCACGTTGAGCACGATGGGATGCACGTCCGCGAGCTGTAGCGGCTATGGCCACGGCGGCGCCATGGCCGGTGGGGCGAAGCTCTCGGGCGTGGTGGCTAGGCTAGCTACGGGAGGCAAACAAGCTTGGGGAGAGAGGGGAAAAACGGCGAGGCTCACTAGGAGGTTGAAGCGCAGCTCAGTGGTCTCGGGGTCGACCTGGGAGCGGCGAATTTGTCGATGGCGTCCGACGGCCGTGCAGAGAAGACGAGCTCGGGGAAGAGGCTTCAGGGCATCCGGGGTCCTGCGGTTCGGCGAGGAGGTCGAGGGAGTCGCGACGGAGGTAATGGACAGCACGGGGTGGCGAGGGGAGCATGGTGGTTGCGGTGGTGCTCGTCGGCGCACTCCGGCTCGTTCGGGCGGCCGCGAGGGAGAGAGCAGAGGAGAGGAGAGGAGAGCCACAGGGAAGAGTGAGAGGGGTCAGGGGGTTGCGTGGTGTCTCCCAGAGGCGTTTAGCGGCGAGCAGGCAAGCAGGAGGTGGCCGGCGCGTGCACACGCGCGTCGGGCACACGCCCTTCATCCGACTGGTGCGAGGTGGAAGACGCCTCTGCCCCTGGTGGGCTGGGCTGTCTTACTAGGCCGCCAGCTGGCCAGGTAAGTGGGCTGCCAGGTAGGTTCCTTTCTCCTTTTCTGTTTTCTATTTTGTTTCTTTGTTTTGATTTGAATCTTGCCACTGTTTGAAATTCCAACAGTTTCAAACTAGTGCCAAAAAATCCTCTGAACAATTTTATGTTGCTAGATGGACTTTTCCAAAAGCACATAAAACATTCCAAAGTTATTTGAAAATATATTCTATATATATTATGAATATAATTCCATATCCAAATACAATAATGATTTAAATCAATGCCCAAAATTATTCTTCAAAAATGTCCATTATTTTTGGTTTGGATCAAGACCATTGCCAAAAATATCAAACATCATTGAAGAGCATTTTGGGTTCATTGAATGTAATTTTTAGGGTTATTTTCCCTTCTTTTAATTAAAATTTGAGGCTTCCAAATTTCCTCAATTCAAGTTTCAAAAATTTAAACATGATGCAAGCAAGATGCAAACACTAGGCAGCTCCAGAAGCTAGGGATGTGACACCAGCGCCGAATGGTGGAGCGCGAGCATGCCCCTATGCTTCAAGACCTTCGGAACAAGGCCAACACCGCCCTGGGTTACATTTGCGATGAAGACGCCCCGACCCCTTACTCGAATGATTAAGCCAGCCACCTGATCTTCTTCACCGAGGTGGTGACGCGCCTGGAGGCCCAATCTGCCAGAGCTCGACAGCTTGTGGAGGAGAGGGGTCGTGGCCTGCTTCAGCGCGCCTTCTCCCGCGTCTTCAGCCATCTTCTGAATGTCGACCCCAACTTCGACTTCGACGCCGCCATTGCCCCCGTACCCACGGCCGTCCGGGACGACCTGGCGCGTTGGGTAGAGGACCATGTCGACGCGTTGGTCAGGGCCTTCACCTCGGAGGATGACGCGGTGGTGGTCGTCGCGGATGAAGGTGACGTGGTCGATGACGGTGATGGGGGCGCCGCCGTCGACGGCGACGATACCGACGAAGATGACGACGACGCGAGCGACGCGTCCGCGGGTGATGTAGCGAGTGATATCTCCGGCTGATCCCATGTTCTCCTGTTGTTTCATCCTGCACGCAAAACTTGGGCGTGGCCCTAGGAAGACTTGTAAGAGCATTTTGAGAGGGGGAGCCCCTCGTGTAAGCAAATTGCAGTTTTTACTTTCCTATGTGATGTGGGTATATGTCCTCGTGAGCTCGTGAAGCTGGGGGTGAGCTTCCCATCTTGGTTTACCTTAGTCAGCGCCAACTTAGGGCTGGGTCGTAAGGCGACGACTTCCTGAGAATCCTGCGGAGCTTATCGCCCCGCTTGAGGGGGCCCTGTAAGAGGTGAGCACCAGGCGTAGTGCTAGTGCGTGCCTGAAGAGCGTGTGCTCTGCGCGGTCCAGCTCGCGAGGAGCTTTGCGAGGAAAAGGCGATGGACAAGAGTCCCAAACCAAACAAGATCCAGAAGGCAAGAAATGGCTCGAACGAGAAAAGGCACCCCCCGCGCGCATCGATAAAAATTCAGCTTCAACTTAAGTCTAGATCCAGAAAGCAAAGCCACAGAAGGAGAGATCCAAAGCAAAAGGCCAAGTCCGGCACCTAGTCTAGTCTTCGGGTCTTCAAGTCTTCTCACCAGCGCGGAGCTAAGTGCTGCCACTAGGCGTGGGAGGGAGCCCCAGGGCCTGAGGCCGGCGCTCCTAAGACTCCGGGGCGTGTACAGCCCCAACTCATTATTACGTGAGAGTGTCATGGGCGGCGAGCTTCACAGGCACCGGGCCTTCTTCACAGGTACTGGCCTTGCTTCATATCGCCAGTCGAGGGCCCCGCCTTGCGCCACCCTCAACCTCTTTTGAGCGGACCGGTCACCAGGACGACACAAAAGAGGGAAAGGGGACGCCGGCGGTTCCCTCGGCGACCACGGGTCCTCTGCCGGGGGAAGGGTTGTGGAGGCCACCCCGGCAGAGGGCCTACCTCCAGGCATCCCCTGGTTTCGCATGCCTTGGGGAGGGGCCTTGCTCCTGGCTCCCTCCCGCCGGACTCCAACGTGTCTCCCTTGTTGGAACGGGTGCCGCCACGCCAGGGTTGTCGATCGACATTGCCACCTGATTCATCTGTAGCCCATGGTTAGCATAAGCCTGCTTTTGAGAGATTAGCGGTACCCTGTAGTTGCCGTTGTCGGTGCGATCGTGGTGGTTCTCCGTTGGTTCTTGGAAGGCCTCGACTCCTAGCGCCCCCTCTCCCCAATCTTCTCCAATGAACGAGCCAGAGTCGTCTTCCGGTGCGTACCCTTGGTCCATCATGCGGGGCACGTAGGCCTCCGGGGCCGTCACCCTGAACACCTCGCCGTGGTGCCCCATGCTCCATATTTCTCGACCCATGGTGGCGCTCTAGGGATGACTGTATGGCATCCTGCTGGGACCATGGGGGGCGACGCTTGCGCCCGTGCCCGCTGCGGGTGACATGGGGGAGTCGGAGCCCCCCATGCTGCCGGCCGTGCTGATGTTGATGAAGCCCTCGGGCGTAGTTGATGGCGCGCGGATGTGGTGAGGTTCGCCGCGTGGCCTGACAGTGGTCTGGGAAGGAAGTTGATAGCAGAAGGGCGGTGCTCCCAACGCTGCTGCATCCAGCAGCTCGGCAACATGCTCCAGCAGTGTGTCCCGACCGCTTTCCATCAGCCTGCACCGCAGCAGCTCACTTGCCACGGTGAGCGTTGCTCGCATGTTTGCTTGCTCCCGTCGTGAGTATGGTGCCGGTGCTGCGGCATGGCTCGCTGCTCTTGCGGCGGCCCGTACCTGCCGTGGGGTGAGGGTGGATGACGCCTGGCCGTGCTGCCTACGTCCGGCGGAGTTTGGCGGCGCCCGTGCCGCCTGGAGTGCGTGGTCATGACCTTCATGGGCAGGTGTCACTGCCCGGGCTGGCCAGGCTGCCCAGTGGTCGGAGCCAGCCCTTGAGTCGCCGGACATCGTGGCTGAGGAGCGTCGACGAGCTAGCCGGTGGAGGAGGAGCTCCGGTGCACCCCTACCTGGCGTGCCAAATGTCGGATGTGGGGCTCCGGCAAACCCTTAAGGATCGAACACTGGGGTGCGCGCGAAGTCTTTCCTTCCCACCAATCAACACCCTAGTTCACTAAGATCCCGCGGACGAACTCGATGGACTCGCACACAGAAAGACACAAGATTTATACTGGTTCGGGCCACCGTTGTGGTGTAATACCCTACTCCAGTGTGGTGGCGGTGGATTGCCTCTAGGGCTGATGATGAACAGTACAAGGGGAGAACAGCCTCCTGAGGTTGGGGTGTTCTTGAACTCGGAGTGCTTGTGCGTGTGTATGTGGTCTCAATGATTCGTCCCCTCTCTAAGGTGGTGGCTAGTCCTATTTATACTGGCCCTGGTCCTCTTCCCAAATATCGAGCGAGAAGGGAGCCAACAATGGCAGGCTAATTCGAAGGGGGGCAACTAGTACAAGCTATCCTGACAAAAGTGGTCTTCGCCTGCCAAAGGCTCTGGTGGTGACGCCGTCTTGGGCTCCACGATGACCTCCGTCTTGCCGTCCTCCCGGTCTTGGTCTCGTTGCACCAATATAGCAACCTTTGCCTGGTGCCTCGGTACTCTTCGCCTGCGCTGGCCTCCTTAGCACCAAAGAGGAAACAAGGACGCTGCGCGTGCTGGCGCCCGCCTGGCGCCCTCCTGGTGCCGTGCGTCATGGCTCACGTCATGAGGGTCTCGTGAGGTTTGCCCCGCCTTGATATCTCCGCTCCTCGTGAGCTTGCCTAGCTAGGCTACTCCCGAGGAGGTCTTGCATCATCCACCTCGTGAGGCTTGGACCCTCGCAAGGGTCTTGGGTGCTTTGCTGGTGATGATGGGACGTACGACCTACTGGCTCAGCCACGCCGCAGGCCGCAGGCAGGCAAGTCTGGGGACCCCGTTCCCAGAACGCCGACATACATCAATGTACTATCGTCACTTCAACGACCTGAAGGTACCGCTGCCGCTCGGAGATCCTTTCCTCTTGCAGAGCTCCTCAAAGTCCACGCAAAGCCGACCGAAGCGCTGAACGTGGTGGCCAGTGCAGGGAGTAGTCGGGGAAGTGCTCAAGAGGACATCTTTAGGGGTGCCTGGTTGCGCAGAATAGCCGGGCGCCGTCTCACCATGACCTCCCGAGGCCTCCGGAGTTTCGCCCTCGGGAGCCGCATGCTGCATCGCCTCAGCTACCGGCGACCCAGGATCACGGGATCCTGAGGACGACGCCTCAGGAGCCCCAGGCGGCGTCTGCACATCAGTGCTCGAGCCGCCAGCCTCTGGTGGCGCTCGTCCCCCCGCGCCCACATTCGGGACAAGCTCGGCAACAACAACCAAGAGGGGAACCACGCTGGCAGGGTTCTCACAAGATCCCACCAGGCTGTCCGGACGCAGCCCCCACTCGTCGACGGAAGGCATGCCAGCAGCGAATTCGGCTTTGTTCCTGCATCGGTACAACAGATGGTTCTTCCCAGGAAAATCATCCGGCAAAGGGACACCTGTCAGGACCTTGAGCACCATTTGCCGCGCCCCAAGGGGGAGCCTGGACTCCTGATGCCTCATGTGGTCCTGACTGTTGAGCAAGGTCCACATCGGGCGAGAATGGCGTTGAAGCGGGGCAACCCAGCGCTTGATGAACTCCTTCACCACCATCGGCACAGTCATGTCGCGGTCCTTCAACATCCTTAGCTCGAACCAGACAGGGGCGAGACGGGGGCTCATGAGCCTCTTGTGGCCCCAGCCAGAGTGGGGAACGGCGGGCGCTGACGGGGCCTGGAGCAGAGGGCTGAGCACAGTGGCGTCGACGAATAACCACCGTGTCCGAAACTCGCGCGTGGATGGAGGAAGCTCGAAGTCGATCCCCACGCCAGCCGTTGCGGCCACGGCCTTGAAGCTCACGCACCCCGAGCTTTGCTGGGGATCAGTCAGATACAGCGAGAAGAAGTGGCGGAGAAGGGCCACGGAGGGAGCAATGCCCACCATGGCTTCACACACGAAGGCGAAGACAACAAGGAGAGTCACGGATTGGGGGTCGAGATGCAGCACATGGATCTGGTAATGCTTGAGCACCGCATTGAAGAAGGCAGAGAAGGGGGGATCAGGCCTGCCCAGAGGGCATCGATGAAGATTGGGACCTCGGTGACCGCCCGAGCAATACGAGCGCGAGATGCAGGCCAAGCCACCGTCTCCCCCACTCGTTGAAACTGGTGGCGAGCATGGGATGCACCTTGTCCATGGCCTCGTCGTTGAGCACCAAGGACCGGCCGACTGCAGGCTTGGCGGATGGAGGCGAACCAGGTGAGGACAGAGGCTTCTTCCCCTTGTCTACTTGTTTCGGCGCCATGGCAGCGAAGCAGGCGGAGTGCAGGTCAGATTGGAGAAGAGGAGCAGAGTCTCGAGGAAGCAGAAGGACCGAGGGAGCAAGGCGTACGCAATGGGAGAATAACTGTGTAGGTTGCGAGGGCCGCATAGCCAGGCGGGTTCAAAGGCAGCATGGGGAAGTGGAGACGCCCACGTCCAATCAACCGCCATGCGAGGCCGCAGGCTTTTGGGGCCCGCGGCGCTACACGCTTGACCTTTTGGCTTCGCCTCGAAGCCAAGCCCGAGCGCGCCTTGGGCCCGGGGGCTACTGTCGGCGTTCTGGGAACGGGGGTCCCCAGACTTGCCTGCCTGCGGCCCACGGCGTGGCTGGGCTGGCAGGTTCGTACGACCCATCTTCATCAACAAGAAATTCAAGACCCTCGCGAGGGGCCAAGCCTCACGGGGCGGGCGACGCAAGACCTCCTCAAGAGCGGCCTCGCCAGGCAGGCTCACGAGGGGCGGAGAGATCAAGACAAGGCAAACCTCGTGAGGCCCCTCATGACGTGAGCCATGAAGATCGAGGCCAGGCGGACGCCAAGCGGGCGCCAGCGCGCGCATCGCCCTTGTTTCCCCTTCGGTGCTAAGGGGGCAAGCGCAGGCGCGGAGTACTGAGGCATCAAGCAAAGGTTTCCATATTGGTGCAATGAGACCCGGACCAGAAGGACGGCAAGACGGAGGTCACCATGGAGCCCAAGACGGTGTCATCACCAGAGCCTTTTGCAGGAGAAGACCACCTTTTGTCAGGATAGCTTGTACTAGCTATCCCCTTTCGAATTGGCCGTTGTTGGCATCCCTTCCCACTTAATATTTGGGGAGAGGACCAGGGCCTATATAAGTAGAAGTAGCCACCACCATGAGGGGCATCGGATGGACACCATCACAAGTCGGCAGCTGATTTCGATCCTCACACTCACCAAACACAAGAACACCTCGACCTCAGGAGGCTCTTCTTCATCTTGTACTGTTCATCATTGGCCCAAGAGGCAATCCACCACCACCACACTGGAGTAGGGTATTAGACCACAACGGTGCCCTGAACCAGTATAAATCCTGTGTCTTTTTGTGTCGAGAGTTCGTCGTGTTTGTCTGCGAGATCTTAGAGAGCTATGGCATGGATCGATAGGGAGAAAACCTTCACGTGCACCCTAGTGTTCGAACCTCAAGGGTCTACCGGAACCCCCGATCTGACAGGCACGTCTTGTCGAAGCAGAGATCGTGTCCCCTTATTGCGGGATCCTTATCAACACGTGCATGGGGATTCCAACCATCCGGTTGGCATGATTCCTTAAGAATAGGCATGTTTCAAGGTCGAGGAGGAGGTGTTTGATATTTATTGCCCTTATAAAGGGACTAAGGCCCATATGACTTCTTTACGCCAACTCTTTCCTCATCCTCTCCAACCTTGAGCTCTAGCGCCCAAGGTTTCGATTATTTCGAGCTTCCTAGTCATGGCCGGCCCCAGTCCTCAAGGTCGGTGGGTGCCTTCCTCCGTCACAGAGGAGGACATTGCGAAGCTCCGAGTGGCCAGATATCTGACCGCGGAAATCCCCCACAGGCTTCCTGCTCAAGGGCAGGTTATTCCTACTCCCAGATCCAGCGAGAAGGTCATATTCATCTCCCACTTCCTCCGAGGGTGGGGTTCGCACTCCACCCCTTTGTTCGAGGGCTTATGTTTTATTACAGGCTAGATTTTCATGATCTAACTCCGGACTCCTTCCTTCATATCTCGGCATTCATTATTATGTGCGATGCTTTCCTCCCTATTCCCCCACACTTCGGCTTGTGGCTTAAGACCTTTAATGTGAAGCTGAAGGTAGTCGATGGGGGACGGGCAGAGTGCGGTGGTGCTACAGTGGGTAAACTCATCAACGCTCCCTGGCTAAAAGGATCCTTCATAGAATCTTCCGACTTATGGAAGCGGGAGTGGTTTTATATCATTGAATCCCGTGGCACCAAGTGGGCAGCTACACCTGCATTCCTATTTGGCCCTCCAATTCAGCTCGCATCATGGGTCAATAAGGGGTTGGACTGGGGATCAACCGATGAAGTGCAGACCCTTCAGAGTCGCATCCGGAGTCTCCTTGATAGGGACACTAAACTCATCGACGTGATTCAGGTAATGCTAGTCCGCCGGGTCCTCCCGTGCCAAAGACAGCCCCTCCGCATGTGGGAGTTTAATCTAGAAGGACCACGAACCCTTCAGCACTTCTTCGGTGCGATGCATAGAGGAATGTGGAAGTTATTTTCCGGGAAACGAAAACAGTGGCCAGACACTACAGAAGACATCGGCCTCGACTTCAACCATCCGGATACCTCGGTAAGCACTCGATTCTTGAACACAGCTTGGATACTCATCTCATGATAAGGTGCTGAGAGAACTATCTTCTTCCAGGGCTGGATAAAGAAGGCGGAGCAAATCAGGTGTTCGACTCCTCTTCCCGAAGACTCAGCTAGACCCATACTAGCAAGGATGCTGGTCCTGGCGCCATACCAGGCGCCGGTGGAGGAGGAGAATGAGAAGAGTGGGGGAGCCAAAGGCGGCTTCCATCCTGGAGGCAAACCACAAACTGTGTCCGAGGAGACTAGGGCTCCCTCTTCCTAAGACAAAAGGGAAGGGGAAGCTGACATCCCTTCTTCCGATGGTAAGAAAAGGGCCACCTCTGAGAGTTGGGAGGTAAGGGCTCCTAAGCGGGGCAAAACGCCCCTGTCAGGCGGTTCAGGCTCGGAAGGTGTTGTTGTCGTACAATCCCTTCGTAAGGATAAGCCTCTAGCCGAATTGTAAGTGAAAAAAGATATTTTAGACATACCTCGTTCCTTTTCTCTTTGCAAAGGTAACATCTAGAATATGCACTTTGTAGTCTGGCACACAGTCTCCCTCAACAATCCTCCTCCTCGGGGGACCTTTTACCCGAGATGATGGAAAGCAAAACGCCTCCACAAGCTTCCTCGCCCAACAGGGCAGATGATGTCGAGGTGTCGTCCCGGAGGGTCTCTCCCGACCGGGGGATAATAGAGCCAGCGCCCAAGGTGAAACTTCGGTCGCTCAGAGTCCGAAGTGTGCGGTCCCTAGAAGGGTTAACAATAAAGGCTCCGGACTATCCGATTTACAGCCGGATACGACTCTAGGGTCGAGTAAACCTACCCTGTCGAAGGGAGTCCGTAGTGCCATAGCTTCTTCCAAGAATCCGGATGTGCCGGATACACTGACGGACATGTTACGATGTTCGTCAATCTCAGATGATCATCGTACCTTGATGGGTACGGTGGTCAAGAGGATTCTGTCCGCGAAAAGCGGATTGAATGAAGCCTTCATGAGCATACTAAGAGGCTTTGAGGTATGTAATGTTCGATTGTGCTTTATACGCAAAATGCACCTGTGTATAGATAGTAGCCCCTGAGACTCTGGTTGGCGCCCAAAGGTAGGCAATCAGAGGATCGAAAAAGATGTCTTCAGGTAATAATCTAATGACTCGAAACACAGGTTGGTACCTCCATGACGACTGCACACGCTACGGAGGTTGCAGGTCTGGAGCATAAGCTTGATGTGGTGGATAATGACATCACGCTTATTAACAGGCGACTCGACGAGGCGCAAGGTATGTGTTAGAATATGTATAGTAACACATGCACGAAGCTATAATTATGTTCTAAGACGTGCGTATCTGCAGATGGTGCTGCCGCAGTTGAGACTCTTCGGGCTGAACTTGCCCGAGCCAAGGAGCAAGCCCGGATGAGTAATGTGGCTGCCCAGAAGGCAACTGATGAGTTAGAAGCCGGACAGGCCGCACAGCGCCAGTGTGAGGAGAGAATGGCCACTATGGCGTGTGAGCTGAAGGAAGCTGATAGCCCACAAGTATAGGGGATCAATTGTAGCCTCTTTCGAAAAGTAAGAGTGTCGAACCCCACGAGGAGCTAAAGGTAGAACAAATATTCCCTCAAGTTCTATCGACCACCGATACAACTCTATGCACGCTTAGCGTTCGCTTTACCTAGAACAAGTATGAAACTAGAAGTACTATGTAGGTGTTTTTGGATAGCTTTGCAAGATAATAAAGAGCATGTAAATAAAAAGTAGGGGCTATTTAGATAAAGACACAACTAAGTTAGGTTTAGTAGAGAGCTTGTTGTTACGAGAAAGTTATTTGTCCCTAGGCAATCGATAACTAGACTGGTAATCATGAAAGTGCGTTATATCGACTAGAGGGGGGTGAATAGGCGATTTTTATGAAAGTCTTCAAAACGTGGAAGTTTCGAAGACAAACGATAGAAATAAACTTATTACCATGCAGCGGAAGGTAGACTACACTAGGCAAACCATAGTCAAGTATTCAATGAAGTGAAAGCACAATGACTAATAGCAGCTAGGTAGTAAGGATCAGGTAGGAAGATATTATGAAGCCAAACAGAACACGCAGTCACTCAGTGAAGACAAAAGATAGTGCAATCATACAATGACTTCACAAGGACCAACAGTAAGTAAAGGGAAGGGAAGGATGAAACCAGTGACTCGTTGAAGACAATGATTTGTTGGACCAGTTCCAGTTGCTGTGACAACTGTATGTCTGGTTAGGGCGGCTAGGTATTTAAACCTGAGGACACACAGTCCCGGACACCCAGTCCTGAACACGCAGCTCAGGACACCCAGTCCTCACCGTATTCCCCTTGAGCTAAGGTCACACAGACCTCGCCCAATCACTCTGGTAAGTCTTCAAGGTAGACTCCCAAACCTTCACAGACTTCGTTCACCGGCGATCCACAATGTCTCTTGGATGCTCAGAACGCGACGCCTAACCGGCTGGAGGATTCACAGTCCTCAAGTGTAATAAGTCTTCAGATCACACAGACAAGAAGACTTAAGTGATGCCTAACACTCTTAGGCTCTGGGTGGTTAGGGCTTTATCCTCGCAAGGAATTCTCTCTCAAAGGCTTCGAGGTGGGTTGCTCTCAAACGACAAAAGCCGTACTCTAACTCTGAGCAGCCAACCATTTATGGTTGTAGGGGGTGGGCTATTTATAGCCACTAGGCAACCCGACCTGATTTGTCCGAAATGACCCTGGGTCACTAAGGAACTGACACGTGTTCCAACGGTCAGATTTCAAACTCACACGGCAACTTTACTTGGGCTACAAGCAAAGCTGACTTGTCCGACTCTGGACAAGATTCGCTCTCATAGTCTTCACTCGAAGACATAGGTTTGGTTAAGCATCACTTCAGTCATTCTGACTGGTTCTCTTGGACCCCACTTAAGTAGTACGGTGGTTCCTATGACTCAACAAAGAAGAAACAGAACTACGAAAGATCTAAGTCTTCGAGCTCCATAGGCTTCAATCAGAATATCTTCATAAACCACCTTTGACATCAATGTCTTCATACATTTTTAGGGGTCATCTCTGGTAGGAGAACTGAATCAATGAGGGACTTCTACCTGTGTTATCCTGCAATTCTCACAAACAACATTAGTCCCTCAACTAGGTTTGTCGTCAATACTCCAAAACCAACTAGGGGTGGCACTAGATGCACTTACAATCTCCCCCTTTTTGGTGATTGATGACAAACTAGTTGAAGTTTTCAACGGGGAATATAATATGTGAAATTGTAAGAGGATAGGGAATTGTCTTCATAAGCTGTGAGGGCTCCCCCTGAAGATGTGCATATAAGTAATTTGCTTTTGGAATGCAAATGCACATGGCAGGTTGTGCTTGTGGAGATCCTCTTCAACTTATGATGACAATCCACTATGCATGTGAAGGTATGTGAAGATAATGACATGCATAATGGAAAATGGACGTCTGCAAAATGATCTAAGTGCGGAACTTATCGTCGCACATGCGGAATTTATCATCGCATCACAAAGTGGCAAATAAGTAGCAGACGACCATCGAGTTTAAGTGTTACAACTCAAAGAACCAAATGTATCAAAATGAGAGTTGTAAACACGAAGCAAAATATAAAGCAACCGCCCATATGGACCCGCTTGAAGACTATCAAACTCATATGCTTCTCCCCCTTTTGTCAGTAAGAACCAAAAAGGTTTGAAGACATAGAGCATCTACTCATTCCCATGAAGAGTAGGTGAAGCTGCAGGGTCGTCGGTGGTGTTCGGCGGTGCAGAAGAAGTTGGAGCAGTGTCGAAGCGTGCTGAAGGAGGTGGCGGTGAAGTATTATTGTCTTCATCGTCGATCACTCTGGCATTCACAGTTGCAGTAGAGGAAGAGAAGTCAGAGTCTTCAAGAGATGGAGTTCGTCGCAGCACTGCCCTTCGAGGAGGTGTGGAGTCAAACTTAAAGCGTTCAGAGAAGCCATCCTCTTGAAGATCATCTTCAGAGCACATCAGCATCAACCCTTTCCATGTGCGTCGAGAGGTTTCATGGGCAACAAAGGCATTCTTGGTGGCAAGATTGCGAATGCGGTTGACATGCACCAAGAGGCTTTGCATTTGGCGCTTCAGCCAGTCATGATGCCTATCCTGTTTCTGATGAAGAGCCACCAGAAGCTCTCGGTCATTGAGAACACGAGTGCGCTTCTTGGGTCGTTGGGCAATTGTGCTATCGGTGGCTTCAGTAAGGGCAGGATGTGGTGCACGTGTAGTTCCAGCCAAAGGATACACACGAGTGACAGCTTCAACTCCTTCAATGTTCTGAGAAAAACTTTGATGCTCCACATTCTGAAGACTTAGAGGTTCCTTGGCAGGCTCAGGATAAATGGCTTCAACAGACATATCCACATCAGGCAGAAAGATCCGATGATTGTGAGCAGATGGCTGATATGAGATAGCGGAGTGGAGTTTAATCAGCCACATTATCCATGGAGCGTAGAACTTCAAGCCAAATAGATTAGAGCCTGATGCAGCAAGTTGGCGGATGAAGAAGTCCTGTGCATTGAAGCATTTGCCATGAAGAATATAGAAGACCAAAGTCTTCATTGCACCTTCCAGCTTGGCATGTGGAGAATGTCCTTTGATAGGCCAGAGAGTTCGCCTTATGATGTGATAAATAGTCCTTGGCAGATACTCAAGGTCTTCAACAAGGAACTCCTTAGGATAGGCAGCATCTTGTGGCAATGGCTTCATCATGCTGAGCATCTGACTCATGTTTGGTTCAGGCTTCTGAAAGATGCTCTCCATAGCTTCACTGTGAAGCTGACAGCCAGGTTCGTAGAGATCGCCAAGAGTGGGTAGACCAGTGAGCTCAATGATATCAAAGGCTTTGGCTTCGTGATGAACATTTCCTGTCATCCACTCCAGGACCCAAGTCTTCGGATCTCTGTTGTACCCACGGATGTGAAGTGTGGCATAGAATTGGAGCAGCAACTCTTCATTCCAGTGCTCTTGGTCGGTGACAAACGACAACAATCCAACCTCTTTGAATCAATCCAGAGCTTCTTCCAGACAGGGCAGACCAGCTATTGCTTCAATGTCAAGACGCTTATGTGGGAAGATGCGACCTTGATTGTATAGAATGCAGGAGTAATAGCTTCGCTGCGTATAGCTCCAGAACCGATCAGAAGATATTCTTTCCCTTGAGTAGGGGTTCCTGGAGCTATTGAAGAAAGTGTTGTCTACTTTGAAGCCATTGACATTGAAGGATCTAGGTGCTGATGCAGGACCTGGAAACCTGGGCAATCTGGGGATTGGCTTCTGTACCTGAGGCCTGTGCTCAACATGATAGTCAAACCGAGGACCACCAGCAGGCGCAGGAACAGAAGTAGTAGCATCAGTGGCTTCGCTGACTTCTGGTGCTTGGGTTGGTGAAGGCTCCACATTAGCTTCAGCCATGACAGCATCAGTGGCTTCATTGGTGTTGGTGGTGGCAGCCTCAAGATTCTCAACCTCCACTTGACGAGCTGGAGGGTCGGTCACAGTCACGTTCTCCTCGAGAACAGCTTCTTGGTGAGACGGGGGTGTAGCAGTGCTTGGGGTTTCTTCTTCATCGGCTGATGCAGCCGGAATGTCTTCAGCAGCTTTAGCTTCAGACTCAGATACTGGAGGCCTTGGTCCTTTGCGAAGCCTGCGTAACGCTGGCGACGCCTGTGGAGTTGGAGTTGGCTGGGCCTCAAAGTCTTCTTCCTCTTGTGCTTGTGGGTGATCAGTCCATGATGCATCCTGAGCAATTGGCGTCAGAGGACGACCAATGCTGATGAGTTCGCTGTGCGTTAGCACAGGCGATGATACCTGTTGGTGCTCGAGCTGAGGAAGAACTGCATCATCTTCAACATGGTCATGGTGACCAATGTCTTCAGCAGCGGTGGGATCAGCTGCTGGAAAGTCTTCAGCTTCATGAGCCTCTGTGAAAGCAGGCTCATGGACAGTCAGTTGACACTCTTGATGTTCATCGTCAGGGCGAACCATGGAGATGGGTTCAACAATCAAGGGCTCTGTGGGAGCAGCCCGTTCTTTCTTGGTCTTCCGCTTCTTCTTGGAGGGAGCAGTAGCAGAGCCTTCAGGATGTTTCCTCTTTCTGGCTTCAGCCTCAGCAGTCCTCGTCTTCTTCAGTTCTGAAGCGGTTGACCTGGCCTTTGGCTTCGAGCCAGTCATGCTAGTTGGGAAGACAATGGGATCTGCTTCCTGCCTTGGTGCGTTGGGTTCGGCCACAGTGGGCTTCTTCTTCTGCTTAGCAGCCATCCTGGGATCAATGCCTGGACGCCCAAGGGCCTTACGCTTCTCAGCCTCGTTGTAGCCTTGCACACACTTGTCAGTCAGGCTCTTCGTGCGCTCATGAGAACCTTGAGCTTCTTCACGCTTCTTGAGAAAGGCTTCTTTAAGCTCGTGTAGCATGATCTTGAAGTTCTTGACCTCATGCACGCTAAGCTTGGCCATATGCTTCTTGAACTGGGCTTTTTCATAGTCAATCTTTTGCTTCAGTTCAACAATGCGCTGGGCGATAGCTAACTCTGAAGCAATGGCGCCATGGAAGGCGACACTGAGGCCAATTGGAAGTTGCAGATCTTCGAAGCTGAGGTTGGGCGTGTCAAACCACTCATCAATGAAGTTGTGGATGATTGACACGTCAAAGAGAGGCAGATCATTGAAGATTTCTGCTTCTTCTTTGCTCTTGATCAGTTGCTCAAGAGCGTCATCTGCAAGATCTTCATCACTGGACAAATCAATGGCATCGTTGCGCAGAATAGCAGCAGCTGTCAGTTCTTGGCCAGTGTGTGGCAGAGGCATCTTGACCTTATGGGGCTTGGAGACACGTGACAAATCTTCAGACTGCACACTGTCTTCAGGAGGTGCAGTAGCCAGTGGCTTCGCCCGTGAGATTTTTGGTGCAGCAGCTGATCTTGAAGCCTTATCCTTCTTTGGCTTCTGCAGCTTTGGAGTAGGAGCTGGGGCTTCATCAGTGTCAGCATCATCATCAGAATGATCCACTTTTGCACCTTGAACTGGGATGTGGGTGATGAGGCCATCAAGGTTGTAGAAAGGATCGATGACATTGGGTTCTGCATCGCGTGTGCCGTCAGCCCGGGGAGCAGAAGGACCAGGGTTGAAGTCTAGTCCCAATGACTTCTTGTTTTCCTTGGCCGATGCCTTTGCGTGCTGGAAGTTCCGCTTGAAGAGATTATCGTCACGACACCATAGCAATGATGATGGGTCGGCATCTTCAAGCTGAGGTCCACGGACCATACAGGGATAGAAACCCTGAGCAATAGCTTCAGCTTTGTTCTTGGGTGGAAGGCCTCGGAAGAGAATATCACCCCAAGGACTTTTGATAGCACTCTTCTCAGCATATTCCTTGGTCATGAATCTGTATTTGTACCACTGTTCTGCCCAATATCTTCGAATCCACTGGATTCGGGTCTTGCGCTGATTATAATCCTCTTCAGGATCTGTCTTGTAAAGTTCTGAGAGGTCATCAGGCAAATCTCTTGATGTTCCCCACGACGCTGTCTGCCTCCCTTCCTTGTAGATTTCTCCGAAGCCATGAACTTTATACTGAAAGGCTTCAATACGGTCAAAGGCTTCAAAGGCTTTCGCTTGCTGGACAAACAGGAACTGGCTTCGGGAGAATTTATATGATGCTGTAAGAATTCTGCAAATGAATGCAGACTATGAGAACCAAGGGATTCTCCCACGGACATGTACCTGTGACAGCATTAAGGTGCGAGGGAAGGGGAAGAGGTCATATGCATTCTCAGAAGATTTTGAAGATAAATCAGTTTAGAAGACATTGACCTCATCGTGCGAAGACATTCACTCATAGATAAGGAGTTGGTTCCAGATTTGTATGAATCCATGGATCAGTACAAGTGAGGAATCTAATTACTTTGTGAAGTACAAGTGAATATACTAGGCATATTATGAGATGCAGTACGAAAGAGATCCAACTTGTGTGAACAAAAACTGCTTGTGGTAGAAAGTGACGAAGCTATAGGATCAAAGGGGCCGTAAAAAGGAAGTTTTATTTACCACACGAAGAACTGCTAGACGGAGTGTAAGAGGAGGCCGAGCAGTTCGATCGTCCGTGCCCTAACTTGGCAACGGAGGACACCTACGGCAACGGCGGAGAAGACGATGTCCGCGGTCGGCGCGAAGACGACGTCGGAGAGGTTGCGGCAGCGAAGCGCTTCGTCGCCGGTGTCGTCGAGGGCTAGCGGTGGTGCTAGGGTTCGTGCGAGAGTGGAAGAAGAGATAATGACTGCGGTGAGGCATGTATTTATAGGGACAGGGGCGGCTCAGTGTTATTACACAGGTGCCCCTGGCGATTCACATATGAGGAACACGTGGCCATCATGTAGCATGTCGGAGGTTGTTCCACGTCCCACGCACGCTTGGATTGTCGGGTGGTCGTTCCCACTTCTCCGGGTTTCAGGTGAAGGAATGAGCATTGAAAACATACTTAATGTTTGTCTCTGTATCTTCTGCTGACAAGGACGCAGAGAAGACATTCGACAGTTTCAATAGAATGCATATGATTTGGAGAGATAGAGTTTGAGATAGAAAGCATAGAGAGGTTAGGCTCCGATCACATTCACTTAGTTCAAAAGATTCAACAAGAATACATAGCTATAAGTGAATGCTGTAGAGGACAGAACACTAGTATATATATATATTCAACATAGTGAAGATAATCATGAAGACATGTTGAGATTGAAGCCAAACCAAATGTGAAGACATAGCAAATGTAACGCCATGAGTGAAACACTTCAAACAGAACCTTGGGTGGTGGCGTTACCCACCTTATAGGAAGTATTAGACTCAGACACGGCGCACAATTATCGTGGCGCTCCGAAGTCAAATTCCACATTAATGTATTCACACTTAGAATGTATGTCTTCATTGATTGAAGACATACTTTACTTCATGTGTTGCACATCTAAGTCATCAATATGCATAAGTGTTAGGATGTGTGCCTGATCACAGGACATTTGAGGATTCCAAGATATTTAGCTCACACCGTAACTTGCAAAATCTCTTCTCATCCAAGGGCTTGGTGAAGATATCTGCCAATTGCTCTTCAGTGTTGACGTGTATGATATCAATGTCTTCCTTCACAACATGATCTCTGAGAAAGTGATGATGAATTTCAATGTGCTTTGTCTTCGAGTGCTGAACTGGGTTGTTGGCAATCTTGATGGCGCTTTCGTTGTCGCAGTAGAGTGGCACTTGCTTCAGATGAATGCCATAGTCCTTGAGTGTTTGCTTCATCCACAGAAGTTGAGCGCAGCAAGATCCAGCAGCAATGTATTCAGATTCAGCAGTGGAGAGAGATACACAGTTCTGCTTCTTTGAAGACCAACATACAAGTGATCGTCCCAGAAAATGGCAGGTGCCTGATGTAGACTTGCGATCCACCTTGTCACCAGCATAATCAGCATCCGAGAATCCAACCAGATCAAACTCCGAGCCCTTTGGATACCATAATCCTAGAGTTGGGGTGTGAGCCAAATATTGAAGAATTCGCTTCACAGCTAAGTGATGCGACTCATTTGGTGCCGCTTGGAATCGAGCACACATGCAAACACTAAGCATAATATCTGGCCTAGATGCACATAGATAAAGTAAAGAACCAATCATGGAGCGGTATACCTTTTGATCGAACTCTTTACCATTGTCATCGGGACCCAGATGATGTTTGGCTGGCATTGGCGTCGTGAAGCCTTTGCAGTCTTGCATACCGAACTTCTTCAGGCAATCTTTGAGATACTTCTCTTGAGATATGAAGATGCCGTTGCGTTGCTGTCGTATTTGAAGACCGAGGAAGAACTTCAGCTCTCCCATCATGGACATCTGATATTGCTCTTGCATCATATATCCAAACTCTTCACTGTACTTCTGATTGGTGCAGCCGAAGATAATGTCATCCACATATATTTGGCATACAAACAGTTCACCATCATATGTCTTCGTGAAGAGAGTGGGGTTGAGGGAACCAGGTATGAAGCCTTTGCTCTTCAGGAAGTATTTGAGTGTGTCATACCAAGCCCGAGGGGCTTGTTTGAGGCCATACAGTGCCTTGTTGAGCTTGTATACCATGTCAGGATGTTTTGGATCTTCAAAGCCAGGCGGTTGTGCAACATACACTTCTTCTTCAATCCTGCCATTGAGAAAAGCGCTCTTCACATCCATTTGATATAGAAGTATGTTATGATGATTTGCATAGGCCAGCAGTATGCGTATGGCTTCAAGTCGAGCCACATGAGCAAATGTTTCATCGAAGTCAATTCCTTCCACTTGAGTATATCCTTGAGCAACGAGACGAGCTTTGTTTCTGACAACTTGACCATGCTCATCTTGCTTGTTGCGGTATATCCATTTGGTGCCGATTATATTGTGCTTCCGAGGGTCAGGACGCTTAACCAGTTCCCATACATTATTCAGCTCAATCTGTTGAAGCTCTTCTTGCATAGCTTGAATCCATTCAGGTTCCATGAAGGCTTCTTCAACTTTCTTGGGTTCTGTTATTGAGACGAATGTGAAGTGCCCACAGAAATTTGCTAGCTGTGTTGCCCTTGAACGAGTGAGCGGACCAGGTGCATTGATGTTATCAATTATTCTCTCAATCTGCACTTCATTGGCAACACGAGGATGTACAGGGCGAAGATTTTGCTCTTGCTGATCATTGTCATTGTTAGAGGGATTGTCTTCAGGCTGAGCATTGTCTTCATGTTGATCCGGTGCGGAGATGATAAGTTCCTCTTCCGGTTGAGCTTCAGAGGGTATGATTTCTCCAGTTCCCATTAGTTTGATTGATTCGCTGGATGGAACTTCATCTAGCACATTTGGCAGGTGCTCTCTTTGTGAACCGTTAGTCTCATCGAACCGCACATCCACTGTTTCAACCACTTTATAATGAAAGAGATTGAAGACTCTGTAGGAGTGCGAATCCTTTCCATATCCAAGCATAAAACCCTCATGTGCTTTTGGTGCAAATTTTGAAGTGTGATGTGGATCCTTGATCCAGCACCTGGCTCCAAATACTCTGAAGTAACTGACATTTGGCTTCTTGCCAGTAAGGAGCTCATAAGATGTCTTGTTCAGAAGCTTGTGAAGATAGACACGATTGATTGTATGACATGCAGTATCAATAGCTTCAGGCCAGAATTTTCTTGGAGTCTTGTATTCATCTAGCATCGTTCGGGCCATCTCAATGAGTGTTCTGTTCTTGCGTTCGACGACGCCATTCTGCTGTGGCGTGTACGGAGCTGAGAATTCATGTGTGATGCCCAAAGTATGAAGATATGTATCAAGGCCAGTGTTCTTGAATTTAGTGCCATTGTCACTTCTGATGTTCTTTATCTTGGCGCCATAGTTGTTCATTGCTCGATTGGCGAAGCGTCTGAAGACATCCTGCACCTCAGTCTTGTAGAGGATTATGTGCACCCAAGTATATCTAGAATAATCATCAACAATGACAAAGCCATAGAGACAAGCAGTAGTAGTAAGAGTTGAGTAATGAGTGGGACCGAAAAGATCCATGTGGAGCAGTTCGAAGGGTCGAGTTCTTGTCATGATTGTCTTCGAGGGATGTTTGGCCCTCGTCATCTTTCCTGCTTCATAGGCATCGCATAAGTGATCTTTCTTGAACTTGATGCCCTCGATGCCTATGACATGCTTCTTCTTTGCAAGGGTGTGGAGGTTCCTCATGCCAGCATGCCCTAGCCTCCGATGCCAGAGCCAGCATTCTGAAGCTTTTGCTAGAAGACATACGACAAGCTGTGGTCCTGCTGAGAAATCTACCACGTACAAATCATCTTTCCGATACCCTTCAAACACTAGAGACTTTTCATATTCCATTAGAACAAGGAAGCGATATTTTCCAAACATTACGATCATGTTCAAATCGTAAAGCATTGAGACAGACATTAAGTTGAAGCCAAGGGATTCAACAAGCATGACTTTATCCATGTGTTGATCCTTTGAGATTGCAACTCTACCTAGACCCAATACCTTACTTTTACCAGTGTCAGCAAATGTGATGTGACTCTTGTCGGATGGACGTAAGGTTGAGTCCATAAGAAGGCTTCTTTTGCCAGTCATGTGATTGGTACACCCACTATCAATAATCCATTCTGAAGACGCTGGTGTCGTACCCTACAGTGCAGTTAGGGGGATAGGCTTCACGAAGAGAATTGTGAAGCAAAAACATTTGATGAACCAGTGGGTTATGAAAGCTTAGATCCAGATTAGGACTGATAGGGAGAGTAGCAAGCAGTTCAGGAACAAAGTATATAATAAGACCATTCGGGCATTTGATCTTGCGCCCTACAAGATGTTTAAGGTCCCCAGCAATAGCGTCAAACGATTTAGGTTTTCTGTTGGAGACCCTTCCCTGCAAAAGAGAGTTAAGCTTTCTTAGCCACCCACATCTTCAAGGGTGGCTTAGAAGCAATAAGTCTAAGTGCAGCGTCTGAGAACTTTGGCTTTGGAGCCCTAGCAAAAAGTCTTGCAGGCGGACAATAGTACTCATAAGAATAAGCAGAATAGTTCTTGGTCTTATGAACATGGCGGTTTGATGAACCGCGCTCATATTCATAGGCCTGAGTATGGTTTCCCTGCAAAACATTTGCGTTAGTGCGACTCAGGTGAGTCCTCTGTCTGTATGAAGCCTTTGGACCATATGAAGCCTGTGGTCTGGGGTTTGTCTTCTTCACCTGTGGTGTCATGATGACATTCACATGAAGATTCTCCAGACACTTTTTCGGTACCCAGATCTTCTTCATAGGCGGTCCATTCCTGCAGTTAGTACCAATGTACCTGGCAAACACTTCACCATTCTGATTCTTAAACAGTTTATAGTTTGCATCAAAGGATTCATCAATGACAATGGGGTTAGCACAAGTGAATCCAGATAGATTGGATGGATCTGCTGAAGGTTCCTTTGCAGCAACCCATGTGGTTTTGGGGTACTGCTCATGTTTCTAGTAAGAGCCATCAGCATTCATTTTCCTTATGAACCCAACACCCTCTTTCCTCGGGTTTCGGTTCAGGATCTGCCTTTTGAGGACATCACATAGTGTCTGATGCCCTTTAAGACTTTTGTACATCCCTGTTTCAAGCAATGTCTTCAACCTAGCATTCTCATCAGCAATAGCAGTGGTATCCTCAGCAGAGGGGTTAGTTCCCACACCAACAGTTGAAGATATTGCAACAGTAGCAGCAGTAGAACATTCAACAACAGAAGTAGCATTATCACGCTCAATGCATTTAAGACATGGTGGTTCAAATCCTTCCTGAGCGGAACTGATCTGTTTGGCGCGAAGTGACTCGTTTTCCTTTTGAAGATCTTCATGAGCCGCTCTCAATTTCTCAAGATCTTGCTTCCTTTGAAGATAATCATAGGAAAGCTTTTCATGAGTTGTTGAGAGTGTTTCATGACGACTTTCAAGTTCCTCATACTTAACGTGAAGATTTTTTATGTCTTCAATTAAGGACTCAGATCGAGTCATTTTACCGCCTAACAGATCATCGCTTTTGTCTAACAGTTTTTGAATATGTTCCATAGCTTTCTATTGTTCAGTTGCAATTTTAGCAAGTGTTTTGTAGCTGGGTCTTGAACCACAATCAGAGTCATCTTCACTAGATGTTTGATAGTGAGTAGTGCGTGTGTTTACCTTGGCACCGCATGCCATGAAGCAGTAGGTAGGAGCGGAATAGTCCTTGTCATTTGCATCGGTGTCGGTGATGAAGTCATTGTATTCAGTGCTGAAGATGGACTTGGCAACGTATGCTGTAGCCAGACTTGCAACGCCAGAATCAGACTCCTCCTCAGACTCCACCTCCGCCTCCTCAGAAGCGGACTCCTCCTCTGAATCCATTTCCTTGCCAACAAACGCACATGCCTTGCCAGATGAGCTCTTCTTGTGTGATGAAGACTTTGAGGAAGACTTGGAAGAAGACTTTGAGTATTTCTTCTTCTTCTTGTCGTCAGAGTCATATTCCTTGCTCTTCTTCTTCTTTTTGTTCTCATTGTCCCACTGCGGACACTCAGAGATGAAGTGGCCAGGTTTCTTGCACTTGTGACATGTTTTCTTCTTGTAGTCATGAGCAGAAGCTTCATCATTTCTTGAGCTTGATCGTGAAGACTTTCTGAAACCTTTCTTCTTGGTGAATTTTTGGAACTTCTTCACAAGCATAGCAAGTTCCCTTCCAATGTCTTCAGGATCATCAGAACTGCTGTCAGATTCTTCTTCAGATGTGGAGACAGCTTTTGCCTTCAAGGCACGAGTTCGCCCATAGTTTGGACCGTAGATATCTCTTTTCTCAGAAAGCTGAAACTCATGTGTGTTGAGCCTCTCAAGTATGTCAGACGGATCGAGTGTCTTGAAATCAGGACGTTCTTGAATCATCAGGGCTAGGGTGTCAAACGAACTGTCAAGTGATCTCAATAGTGTCTTGAAGACTTCATTCTTGGTGATCTCAGTAGCGCTAAGGGCTTGAAGCTCATTTGTGATGTCAGTGAGTCGATCAAACATGAGCTGGACATTCTCATTGTCATTTCTCTTGAAGCGGTTGAAGAGGTTGCAAAGGACACTGATTCTCTGATCTCTCTGGGTTGAGACGCCTTCGTTAACCTTGGAGAGCCAGTCCCAGACTAGCTTAGATGTTTCCAAAGCACTTACACGGCCATACTGTCCTTTGGTCAGATGACCACAGATGATATTCTTGGCAGTAGAGTCCAGTTGAATGAACTTCTTGACATCAGCAGCAGTGACACCTTCTCCAGCCTTGGGAACGCCGTTCTTGACGACATACCATAGGTCGACGTCAATGGCTTCAAGATGCATGTGCATCTTATTCTTCCAATAGGGATATTCAGTTCCATCGAAGACGGGGCACGCAGCGGAGACTTTAATTATCCCTGCAGTCGACATAGCTAAAACTCCAGGTGGTTAAACCGAATCACACAGAACAAGGGAGCACCTTGCTCTGATACCAATTGAAAGTGTGTTATATCGACTAGAGGGGGGTGAATAGGCGATTTTTATGAAAGTCTTCAAAACATGGAAGTTTCGAAGACAAACAATAGAAATAAACCTATTACCATGCAGCGGAAGGTAGACTACACTAGGCAAACCATAGTCAAGTATTCAATGAAGTGAAAGCACAATGACTAATAGCAGCTAGGTAGTAAGGATCAGGTAGGAAGATATTATGAAGCCAAACAGAACACGCAGTCACTCAGTGAAGACAAAGGATAGTGCAATCATACAATGACTTCACAAGGACCAACATTAAGTAAAGGGAAGGGAAGGATGAAACCAGTGACTCGTTGAAGACAATGATTTGTTGGACTAGTTCCAGTTGCTGTGACAACTGTACATCTGGTTAGGGCGGCTAGGTATTTAAACCTGAGGACACACAGTCCCGGACACCCAGTCCTGAACACGCAGCTCAGGACACCCAGTCCACACTGTATTCCCCTTGAGCTAAGGTCACACAGACCTCGCCCAATCACTCTGGTAAGTCTTTAAGGTAGACTCCCAAACCTTCACAGACTTCGTTCACCGGCGATCCACAATGTCTCTTGGATGCTCAGAACGCGACGCCTAACCGGCTGGAGGATTCACAGTCCTCAAGTGTAATAAGTCTTCAGATCACACAGACAAGAAGACTTAAGTGATGCCTAACACTCTTTGGCTCTGGGTGGTTAGGGCTTTATCCTCGCAAGGAATTCTCTCTCAAAGGCTTCGAGGTGGGTTGCTCTCAAACGACAAAAGCCGTACTCTAACTCTAAGCAGCCAACCATTTATGGTTGTAGGGGGTGGGCTATTTATAGCCACTAGGCAACCCGACCTGATTTGTCCGAACTGACCCTGGGTCACTAAGGAACTAACACGTGTTCCAACGGTCAGATTTCAAACTCACACGGCAACTTTACTTGGGCTACAAGCAAAGCTGACTTGTCCGACTCTGGACAAGATTCGCTCTCATAGTCTTCACTCGAAGACATAGGTTTTGGTTAAGCATCACTTCAGTCATTCTGACTGGTTCTCTTGGACCCCACTTAATAGTACGGTGGTTCCTATGACTCAACAAAGAAGAAACAGAACTACGAAAGATCTAAGTCTTCGAGCTCCATAGGCTTCATGCGATGTCTTCTCTTGTCATAGTCTTCAATGAGAATATCTTCATAAACCACCTTTGACATCAATGTCTTCATACATTTTTAGGGGTCATCTCTGGTAGGAAAACTGAATCAATGAGGGACTTCTACCTGTGTTATCCTACCATTCTCACAAACACATTAGTCCCTCAACTAGGTTTGTCGTCAATACTCCAAAACCAACTAGGGGTGGCACTAGATGCACTTACAAATCATTATTGCAATTTTATATGAGGGAGAGGCATAAGCTAACATACTTTCTCTACTTGGATCATATGCACTTATGATTGGAACTCTAGCAAGCATCCGCAACTACTAAAGATCATTAAGGTAAAACCCAACCATAGCATTAAAGTATCAAGTCCTCTTTATCCCATACTGAAAGGATCGAGAAGAGGTGTCTAGAGGGGGGGGGGGTGATTAGACACTAGGTGCTAAAAGTTGCAGTTTTTAAATTCTTTAGGTTGAAGTGGATTTTTGGCTCAAGTTTAACAAACAAAAAACATATCAAACAAGCATGCAAAGAGTATATGAGCAGCGGAAAGTAAAGCATGCAACTTGCAAGAATGTAAAGGGAAGGGTTTTGAAGATTCAAACGCAATTGGAGACACAGACGTTTTTGTCGTGGTTCTGATAGGTGGTGCTATCGTACATCCACGTTGATGGAGACTTCAACCCACGAAGGGTAACGGTTGCGCGAGTCCACGGAGGGCTCCACCCATGAAGGGTCCACGAAGAAGCAACCTTGTCTATCCCACCATGGCCATTGCCCACGAAGGACTTGCCTCACTAGCGGTAGATCTTCACGAAGTAGGCGATCTCCTTGCCCTTACAAACTCCTTGGTTCAAGTCCACAATCTTGTCGGAGGCTCCCAAGTGACACCTAGACAATCTAGGAGACACCACTCTCCAAGAAGTAACAAATGGTGTGTTGATGATGAACTCCTTGCTCTTGTGCTTCAAATGATAGTCTCCCCAACACTCAACTCTCTCTCACAGGATATGGATTTGGTGGAAAGAAGATTTGAGTGGAAAGCAACTTGGGACGGATAGAGATCAAGATTCATACGGTAGGAATGGAATATCTTGGTCTCAACACAAGCCTAGGTGGTTCTCTCTAAGAAAATATAGGTTGGAAGTGTAGGTTTGTTCTGATGGCTCTCTCCACGAATGAAGAGGAGGTGGAGGAGTGTATATAGCCTCCACACAAAATCTAACCGTTACACATAACTTTCCAAACTCGGTGGGACCGAATGGTTAAACTCGGTCGGACCGATTCAGCAAAGCTAGTGACCGTTAGGGTTTTCAGTGGGACCGAAATGCAACTCGGTAGGACCGATATGATTAGGGTTAGGGCATAACGTAATCTCGGTGAGACCGATTACACAAACTCGGTGAGACCGATTTTGGTAATAAGCTAACCAGAGAGTTGGTCAGGTAAACTCGGTGGGACCGATCGCTCATTTTGGTGAGACCAAAATGTTACAAAAGGGAACTAGAGAGTTTACATTGCAGTTTCGGTGGGACCGATCGCAAGTTTCGGTGAGACTGAAAGTATTGCAATAGGCAACAGAGAGTTTGCAATCCCATCTCGCTGAGACTGAGATCCCTATCGGTGAGACCGATTTGCCTAGGGTTTGTGGCAGTGGCTATGACATTTGAAACTCGGTGGCGCCAGATAGAAAGAATCTGTGGGGCCGAGTTTAACTTTTGGTTTAGGTCATATGTGGATGTGAGAAGGTTGTTGAGGGTTTTGGAGCATATCACTAAGCATTTTGAGCAAGAACCTCATTAAGCAACACCTCATCCCTCCTTGATAGTATTGGCTTTTCCTATAGACTCAATGTGATCTTGGATCACTAAAATGGAAAATGTAGAGTCTTGAGCTTTGAGCTTGAGCCAATCCTTTGTCCTTAGCATCTTGAAGGGGTTTCACATCCTCTAGTCCATGCCACTTCACTGTTGAACTTATCTGAAACATACTAGATAAAAATGTTAGTCCAACAAGAGATATGTTGACATTATTTACCAAAACCACCTAGGGAGCACTTGTGCTTTCAATCTCCCCCCTTTTGGTAATTGATGACAACATACATCAAAGCTTTAGATCAAGATATTAAGAGTAGTAAGTAAAGCTTTGGAAAGACATGTAACTTGCATAGGCTCCCCTACATGTATGCAATCATGTGATTATGGAATATAGGAGCATGTGAATGCATAAACATGACAGAGTAAGCAATGTGTTACATGTATCTTGGCTATATGCATCAGAGCAAATGATGAAAATATGAGAAATGTACCTTCATGCTCATGAGTCCTTCTTGCAAACAGTATGTACATCAGCAAGAAATTCTCATTCACATGACTGTGATGCATATACTTACCTTGTGGTCTTGAGTTGGATTAGGATGGGATGAATCTGCATAAACAAGGTTAGATAACACAGATACACCTACTGGCCAGAGCAAACAAGAGAAACCACAAGAGTTCTGTCGTGGAGTTGACACGACAGATGACCTAGAGCAAGGACTTAGTCGTAGGGCCATCGCACTAGGAAGCTTAAAGGGGTTAATCGGGACAAGGGACACACGAGAGAGTTTTTATACTAGTTCATCCCCTTACGATGAAGGTAAAAGCCTACGTCTAGTTGGGATTGGTATTGCTGAAGTTTCAATCTCCAAGGGGCTCAACTCGCCGGCTTGGTTATCGATTTGCTTGTTTCTTGCCCTAAGTCGCCACCGGGTCGTCCCCTTATATACATGGGTTGACGCCTGGTGGCCTACAGAGTCCCGGCCGGCTCATAACCGTGTTCGGCTCGGTGACTTCCTTTACATGCCTTTCTTTACAAGTCTTTCCTTACATACAACGGTTTACAATATCGGGCCTTAAGCCGGCCCCAGGCCTTTGGGCCTTCTATATGTTTAATAAACTATCATCTTGAATGTATATTGGGCTTATTATGTAACCCGCCATTAGGGTTGACCCGGCCCCTCTTGGGCGGGTCATACTAGTAGTAATATCCCCAACATTAGGCCCTAGGTTGACTTTGAACTTTGTTCTTTGTCAATCTTCAATACTTAGATGAAATCCATCCTCTGTCTGAAAACCTCTGTAACCCGCCGTGACGTCATCTTTTGAAAACACAAAAAACTCTCATGACATCATCTTCCAACGGACCTTTTATCTTTAATGCTTCTCGAGAATCGAGGCGTCTATATAGCTAGATAACCATTATTTGGTTCTCCCTTGATTTTCGCTCCCGTCTGTTCGCATCTGCCCTTATAAATAGGCACGCGGCCGATTTTTCCCATTCTCCGCTCTTCTTCATCTTCTTCCTCTCACAATCTCCGCTACTGCTCGAGCTCCGCCGCTGCCGCAACGCTCATCGTCGTCCTCGAGCTTGGCCGCTGCATCACCCTGAACTGTCCAGATAAACTGCGATGACCCTCCACAGTGAATTCGCATCCGTAAGTCTTGCCTTCTCAAACTTTTTAGATCTGCATTAGGGCTTGCGAGTTCATCGGTGTTCTTCAGCGTTCTTCATGAACCTTTTTGGTAGTTCTTCCTCCGCAGCCTCTCTTGATACAAAGAGGAGATATAACTTGCGCGGTAGTTGTTTTGCGTCCATTTTTGATAGCAGCAGATCCCTTTTCCTGTATAGATGCTTCGTTATAGCTGACGAACCCATCTGTACTAGATTTTTAGGTCTAGAATATTTTTCTTTTCAGAACGTCCATTTGATCCAAAATAATAATAACAACTTGGTAAAACTTGTTTATGCCAATACTTAGCTGAATCTGCTTTCTGAAAAAAATCTGTAGTCATGGCGGCTTACCGCTCCGGCTTTCTTTTCCTTATGTCATTAGCCCTTAGTTAAGCCGCTATTACTTGTTTTACATCTCCAGCCTTTAACTAAATCCTCACCGTAAACTGAACCGGCATGTTGTTATTTCTTTTTCAGTTCCTTGCACATCATGCCGTCAAAGACACCCACCATCTATAATTGGGTCCCCTCAACCATAACCGAGGATCGTTTAAAAGAGTTCTTCCTCATTGGGTTTCTGCCCTCAAAAAGCATCATGTCTTATCGTGCTCCTGACCCGGAAGAAGAATGACCCAATCCAAAAGACGGCGAAGTGATCGTCTTTACTGACCACATGAACCGTGGCTTCTCACCGCCCGGTTCAAAGTTTTTCAGAGAAGTTCTTCACTTTTTCAAACTCCATCCTCAGGATATTGGGCTCAATTCCATATCCAATATTTGCAACTTCAAGTGCTCTGTGAGGTATATCTTCATCAAGAGCCAACTTTGGAGCTATTTAGAGAATACTTCTATACGAACCGGTAGAATGAGTGCACCAACGTCCTTAGCTTAGAGCTTGGAGGCATCTCAATTCAGCGCCGGCAGGGTGCTGTCTTCCCTCTCATAGTTTTACCAAGTCACCCAAAGGACTGGAACCAAACTTGGTGTAACACCCCGGATGTAATTTACCTTATATGTACTCCAACTCTTGCCGTTTCCGACGCTAAGTTATTTTATTTTCCTTGGGTTCGGGTTTTGTCTCCCTGTGTCTTTGTCTTTGCCATTCATCTCATATCATGTCATCATGTGCATTGCATTTGCATACGTGTTCGTCTCATGCATCCGAGCATTTTCCCCGTTGTCCGTTTTGCATTCTGGCGCTCCTATCTCCTCCGGTGGTCCTTTCTACCTCTTTTCGTGTGTGGGAGTTAAAAATTTCCGGATTGGACCGAGACTTTCCATGCGGCCTTGGTTTACTACCGGTAGACCGCCTGTCAAGTTTCGTACCATTTGGACTTCGTTTGATACTCCAACGGTTAACCGAGGGACCGAGAAGGCCTCGTTTGTGTTGCAGCCCAACACCCTTCCAATTTGGCCCACAACCCACCAAAACCTCTCCCATCGTCTAGAGCTTTCGATCACGATCGCGTGGCCGAAAACCGCACCTCATTCTGAGCTTCCTAGCTCCTCCTACCTATATAAGAGCACCCCTCCCCGAAATTTCAGGCAAAATCCACCCTAACCCTAGCTTCTTCAAACTCCCGCCGCCGGACGTGTCCGGATCGGACCAGACACGTCCGCCCGCCACCGCCCGACCTATCGCCGCCTGCCACGTGTCCCGCCGGGGCTCCCCGCCGCGCCGGCCCGCGCGGCCCGGTTCGGGCCCCCGAGCCCACCTCCTAGCGCCGCCGCCCGCACCCGCTTCTTCCCTCGCCCCGACGCCGCTCCAGCCCCCCCCGCCTTCGCACGCCGCGCCGGCCACCGCCGCCATCGCTGCCGACCATCGCCGGCCGGTCGCACCTCACCGCCGCCACCTCGTCCTCGCCGCCCGTCGCCTTCCTCCTCGCCGCTCGCCGCCGCAGAGGCCGGACCTCCTCCGCGCCACCCCGCTCCGGCCACCGTCCTCTCGGCTCCGGCCACCTCATCCCGCGACTCCGGCGAACCCCGACGACCACGACGCGCTGGTGAACAGTGCTCCGGTGAACAGTAGCCGATCGGGATCTCAGATCCAAAAACCCTAGGGTTGACTTTCCCCTCTCCCCTTATTTTTTTGCAAACTTTGGCATGTCGTAACTCTGCATCCGTAGCTCCGATTTGCGCGTGTAGCATATCAAATTGTTCGTCTTAAAGAGTACATAATTTTATCTCATTGCATCATTTTCATTTGAGCTCATCTCGATGCCCAAAATGCTGTTGGAAGAGGGCTATGTTTTAAAATTGTCAGATCTGTTCCATCAAATAACTATTGTCATTTTTGCCATGATTAATGTGTGCATGATATGCTCCTGAGCTCTACATGAGTTTTGTTATATGCCATGCCATCTTTACAGATGTGCTTACCATGTATTTTTGTGATATGCGTGGTGACTAGCACAAGCTTGCAAAGTAGCGTAATCGGTAATGCTGATTTCAGGGACTTAGAATTTCTCTAAGTCCTTGTCCTGATTTTGTCGGTATGCCGTATGTTCATGTTGTTTCCTAGTGATCCGTGCCTCTTTTGAGGATGATCAGTAAGGATGGTTTGTTAACATTGTGGTGCTCTATCCATCCATGTCTTTGTTTGAATTTATGGAGCACCATAGCTTGAGTCAATCGAGCTCTACTTTTGCTATTTCGTGAATCCTGGAAGATTGTTGACTTGTTAGCGATTTTGCCGAGGATGTTGCTATTGATCCGTGCATGATATGTTGTTGTTCTTGCCAGGTATAGCTTCTATGATATGTATTCTTGATGGGTGTATGCCTAGTTTGTCATGCCATGCTCTGTAGTGAGTGCATCGAGCTCGTAAACATGCCTACTCGGTAACTGATTTGCATGCTCCAGTTTTTCACTAAGTCTGAAATCTATTTATGTTTTTGCCATGTTCACATGCTTGCAATTGTATTTTCTGATCCCTTTTGGCTCAAGGTCACTAAGGGACTTTTGTTAAGTGCTTTGAGTAGCTTCATGTAATGCCTTTCTTTGCCATGTTAAGTTCCTGTAGCATGTAGTTTTCATGCTCTAAAGTGTGCTACCTGATGTTAAATTCCAGACTTTTGTTGGGTGAGATATTATGCTTTGTTGGAAATATGCTCTAGAGGCAATAATAAAATGGTTATTTTTATATTTCTTTATTCATGATAATTGTCTATTGTTCATGCTATAATTGTGTTATCTGGAAATCGTAATACATGTGTGAATACATAGACCACAACATGTCCCTAGTGAGCCTCTAGTTGACTAGCTCGTTGATCAAAAGATAGTCATGGTTTCCTGACTATGGATATTGGATGTCATTGATAATGGGATCACATCATTAGGAGAATGATGTGATGGACAAGACCCAATCCTAAGCTTAGCTCAAAGATCGTGTAGTTCGTTTGCTGTAGCTTTTCTGAATGTCAAGTATCATTTCCTTAGACCATGAGATTGTGCAACTCCCGGATACCGTAGGAGTGCCTTGGGTGTGCCAAACGTCACAACGTAACTGGGTGACTATAAAGGTACATTACAGGTATCTCCGAAAGTGTCTGTTGGGTTGGCACGAATCGAGACTGGGATTTGTCACTCCGTATGACGGAGAGATATCTCTGGGCCCGCTCGGTAATGCATCATCATAATGAGCTCAATGTGACCAAGTGGTTGATCACGGGATCATGCATTACGGCACGAGTAAAGTGACTTGCTGGTAACGAGATTGAACTAGGTATTGGGACATCGACGATCGAGTCTCGGGCAAGTAACGTACCGATTGACAAAGGGAATTATATATAGATTGATTGAATCCTCGACATCGTGGTTCATCCAATGAGATCATCATGGAGCATGTGGGAGCCAACATGGGTATCCAGATTCCGCTGTTTGTTATTGACCGGAGAGGCGTCTCGGTCATGTCTGCATGTCTCCCGAACCCGTAGGGTCTACACACTTAAGGTTCGGTGACGCTAGGGTTGTAGATATATTAGCATACGGTAACCCGAAAGTTGTTCGGAGTCCCGGATGAGATCCCGGACGTCACGAGGTGTTCCGGAATGGTCCGGAGGTGAAGATTTATATATAGGAAGTCAAGTTTCGGCCATCAGGAAAGTTTCGGGGGTAATCGGTATTGTACCGAGACCACCGGAAGGGTCCCGGGGGTCCACCGGGTGGGGCCACCTATCCCGGAGGGCCCCATGGGCTGAAGTGGGAGGGGAACCAAGCCCTAGTGGGCTGGTGCGCCCCCCTTGGGCCTCCCCCTGCGCCTAGGGTTGGAAACCCTAGGGGTGGGGGGCGCCACCCTTGCCTTGGGGGGCAAGGCACCCCTTGGCCGCCCGCCCCCCTAGGAGATTGGATCTCCTAGGGCCGGCGCCCCCCCCTAGGCACCCTATATATAGTGGGGGGGGGAGGGAGGGCAGCCGCACCCAAGCCCCTGGCTTCTCCCTCTCCCTCCCGTGACACTCCTCCGTCTCCCTGCGCTTGGCGAAGCCCTGGCGAGATCACCGTTGCTTCCACCACCACGCCGTCGTGCTGCTGGATCTTCATCAACCTCTCCTTCCCCCTTGCTGGATCAAGTTGGAGGAGACGTCTTCCCAACCGTACGTGTGTTCAACGCGGAGGTGCCGTCCGTTCGGCACTAGGTCATCGGTGATTTGAATCAGGTCCAGTACGACTCCATCAAACCCGTTCTCTTGAACGCTTCCACGCGCGATTTACAAGGGTATGTAGATGCACTCCTCTCTCCCTCGTTGCTAGATGACTACATAGATTGATCTTGGTGATGCGTAGAAAATTTTAAAATTCTGCTACGTTCCCCAACATGCTTCCCCTGTATCCCCAACACCTCATTGCATAACCGGAAAGGTTCGGGAGTTTCATAGGTGGGAATTCTTGTAGCTCTAGTTCTTCTTCCGTGGATATTTGGTTTGGGATTGGGTAATCCTCACCGAGTATTCGTTCTTGTTCCGTACCTTGTTGTTTTTTCTTCTACCTCAATTCTAAGTGGCTTCTCAATTTATGGATATGTGACCATTTCAATTGGAATGCATTCGTTCATTTTGTTCGGATGTGAAGACTATATGTTGCAATTTCAACCCATTTGATTCAGCTTCGATATTTGTCTGTCAATGTGCTAATGGATGTCAACCTCTTCAGGATGGCTCCTCCAACACGCACGAATCTGAATCCTGATCCGCCGCCACCACCTCCACCTCCGGAGGCATGGCAAGCTGTGATGGCCGCTACCAATGCAAACATGCAGCTGATCATGCAACTTCTTCAAGAGCGCAACCAAGGGAACCAGGGTCAAGGCAACAATCAGAATCACTTTGCTACACTCAACCAGTTCCTTGCTAACCAGCCAAAGACCTTCAGCAATTGTGTTGAGGCAACAGACGCTGATGATTGGCTCGTGGACATATGCAAGCATTTCGAGTGCAGTAACGTCAGGCCTGAGGACTTTGTCAAGTTCGCTTCCTTCCAACTCAAAGACCAAGCTGCAGAATGGTTTCAGCAGTACAAAGATTCCAGAGGAGGCCGTGTGATTACCTGGGATGAATTCCGTCAAGACTTCAAAGCTCATCATATTCCTCAGAGCGTGGTTGAAAGCAAGCGTGAGGAATTCCGCAACCTGAAGCAAGGCTCTATGTCTCTATCACGTTGGGCGACTACAAGTTTCTGTCCTCTCCAGTGGTTCTTGGAAACTCGGATATTGATCTTATTCTTGGAATGGATTGGCTTTCTAAGCACAAGGCGCATCTTGATTGTGCTGCCAGGCAAATTCAATTGACTCATTCGTCTGAGGATGTAATTGTCTTTGCCGCTCGTGATGATACAATCCGTCTGTTTTCTCTCAATGAGAAGGGTGAACTGGATGCCATCTCTCAAATTCCAGTCGTTTGTGAATATCAAGACGTCTTTCCAGAAGAGCTTCCAGGAATGCCTCCGCATCGGCCAGTTAAATTCGTCATCGATCATGAGCCTGGCACGGAACCTGTTTGCAAACGTCCTTACAAGCTTGGACCTGAAGAGTTGAAGGAGCTGAAGAAGCAACTCGATATTCAAGAGCGAATGGGTCTCATCCGACCTAGTTCTTCTCCATGGGGTTGTGGAGTTCTTTTTGTGAAGAAGAAGGATGGAACGGACCGACTTTGTGTTGACTACCGTCCATTGAACAAGAAGACTATAAAGAACAAGTACCCACTTCCCAACATCAACGAGCTTTTTGAAAAACTCAAAGGTGCTCAAGTATTCTCCAAGCTTGATCTCCGTATGGGCTATCACTAGATTCGAATTCGTGAGCAAGATATTCCAAATACGGCTTTCAGAACAAGCTATGGTTCATATGAATACACTGTCGTGTCTTTTGGCCTCGTCAACGCTCTGCCGACTTTCTCTCGCATGATGAACTTCATCTTCAATGCCTACACAAATGACTTTGTCTTGGTCTACCTCGATGACATTCTGGTCTTTTCGAAGAACAAGGAAGATCATGCCAAGCACTTGCGTTTGGTGCTCGATAAGCTCAGAGAACATCAGTTCTACGCCAAGTTCTCAAAGTGCGAGTTTTGGCTCGATGAGGTTCTCTATCTTGGGCATATCATCTCTGCCAAGGGCATAGCGGTGAATCCTGAGAAGGTGTCTGCAATTGTGAATTGGGAACCACCTCAGAACGTGAAGCAACTCCGCAGCTTCCTTGGTCTCGCAAGCTATTGTCGAAGGTTCGTTGAGAAATTCTCAAAGATCGCGAAGCCTCTTTCAAACCTTCTCCAGAAGCACGTCAAGTACGTTTGGTCTCCTGAATGTGACATCGCTTTCAACACCTTGAAAGAGAAATTAGTCACTGCTCCAGTTCTGACTCCTCTTGATGAATCCAAACCGTTCGAGGTCTTCTGCGATGCCTCTCTTCAAGGTCTTGGTGCAATGTTGATGCAAGAGAAGAAAGTTGTGGCTTATACCTCTCGCCAGTTGAAGCCCAACGAGAAGAACTACCCCACTCATGACCTCGAGTTGGCGGCAGTTGTGCATGCTCTTTTGACTTGGAGACATCTCTTATTGGGAAGAAAAGTGGATATCTTCACTGACCACAAGAGTCTCAAGTACATCTTCACTCAGCCTAATCTCAACCTCAGGCAGACTCGTTGGGTCAAAATGATTCAAGAGTATAATCCGAGCATCGAATATACTCCAGGCAAGGCCAATGTGATTGCTGACGCATTGAGCAGGAAGGCTTACTGCAACAGTCTGATTCTCAAGCCCTACCAACCCGAGCTTTGTGAAGCTTTCCGCAAACTCAATTTGCAAGTTGTTCCTCAAGGTTTCCTCGCCAACCTTCAAGTCTCTCCTACTTTGGAAGATCAGATTCACGAGGCTCAACTTCTTGATGCTATGGTGAAGAAGGTGAAGATTGGGATTGCCAAGAGTCAACCCAAGTACAAGTGCTATCGCCTTGATGACAAGGATACTCTCTTCTTCGAGGATGGCATTGTTGTGCCTAAACGTGACCTTCGTAAAGCCATTACGAACGAGGCTCACAATTCACTCCTCTCCATCCACCCTGGAGGACCTCAAGCAGGCTTATTGGTGGACTCGAATGAAGCGCGAGATTGCTCAGTTCGTGAATGAATGTGATGTCTGTAGAAGAGTGAAGGCAGAACACCAACGACCAGCTGGTCTCCTCCAACCTCTTGCCATTCCAGAATGGAAGTTTGACCACATTGAGATGGACTTCGTGACTGGGTTTCCAAAGTCCAAGTGTGGCAATGATGCTATATTCGTTGTCATCGACAAACTCACTGAAGTGGCTCATTTCCTGCCTATCAAAGAGTCTATCACTGCAGCTCAATTGGCGGAGCTTTATACCTCTCGAATTGTCTCTCTGCACGGCATTCCACAGTTGATCTCTTCAGACTGTGGCAGCATCTTTACCTCCAAGTTTTGGGATTCTTTCCAGAAGGCCATGGGCACCAACATCCGTTTCAGCACAGCTTTTCATCCTCAAACTAGCGGTCAAGTCGAGCGTGTCAATCAGATTCTTGAAGATATGCTCAGGGCTTGCGTTATCTCTTTCGGTATGAAGTGGGAAGATTGTCTTCCATATGCCGAGTTCTCCTACAACAACAGTTTTCAAGCAAGTTCGGGCAAGGCCCCATTTGAAATTCTTTATGGCAGGAAGTGCCGTACTCCTCTTAACTGGCCAGAGACCGGTGAACGTCAACTTCTTGGAAATGACTTGATCACAGAGGTAGAGGAAATGTGCAAAGTCATTCGTGATAACCTCAAAGCAGCGCAATCGCGCCAGAAGAGCTACTATGATAGTAAGCATCGTGATTTGGCTTTCGAGATCGGAGACCATGTTTACCTCCGCGTCTCTCCAATGAAAGGTACTCGTCACTTCGGTATGACAGGGAAGCTTGCCCTGGATACGTGGGTCCTTTCAAGATCGTCAGCAAGAGAGGCGACCTCGCCTATCAACTCGAGCTTCCCTCTAACTTTGCAAACGTGCACGCCGTGTTCCATGTCTCTCAGCTTCGCAAGTGCTTCAAGACCCCTGACCGCACCGTCAACTTCGAAGACATTGATCTCCAAGAAGACCTCTCTTATCGTGAGCACCCAGTTGCTATTCTTGAAGAGATTGAGCGCAAGACTCGCAATAAGTCAATAAAATTCCTCAAAGTCAAGTGGTACACCATTCTGACCGTGAAGCCACCTGGGAACGCGAGGATCACCTCCGTTCTGACTACCCGGCGTTTTTCCAGTCCTAGATCTCGGGACGAGATCCTTTCATCGTGGTGGAGTGTTGTAACACCCCAGATGTAATTTACCTTATATGTACTCCAACTCTTGCCATTTCCGGCGCTAAGTTATTTTATTTTCCTCGGGTTCGGGTTTTGTCTCCGTGTGTCTTTGTCTTTGTCATGCATCTCATATCATGTCATCATGTGCATTGCATTTGCATACGTGTTCGTCTCATGCATCCGAGCATTTTCCCCGTTGTCCGTTTTGCATTCCGACGCTCCTATCTCCTCCGGTGGTCCTTTCTACCTCTTTTCATGTGTGGGAGTTAAACATTTCCGGATTAGAAAGAGACTTTCCATGCGGCCTTGGTTTACTACCGGTAGACCGCCTGTCAAGTTTCGTACCATTTGGACTTCGTTTGATACTCCAACGGTTAACCGAGGGACCGAGAAGGCCTCGTTTGTGTTGCATCCCAACACCCTTCCAATTTGGCCCAAAACCCACCAAATCCTCTCCCATCGTCTAGAGCGTTCGATCACGATCGCGTGGCCGAAAACCGCACCTCATTCTGAGCTTCCTAGCTCCTCCTACCTATATAAGAGCACCCCTCCCCGAAATTTCGGCCAAAATCCACCCCTAACCATAGCTTCTTCCTCCTCCCACCGCCGGACGCGTCCGGATCAGACCGGACACGTCCGCCCACCGTTGGCCGACCTATCGCCGCCTGCCACGTGTCCCGACGGGGCTCCCCGCCGCGCCGGCCCGCTCGGCCCGGTTCGGCCCCCAGAGCCCACCTCCAAGCGCCGCCGCCCGCGCCCGCTTCTTCCCTCGCCCCGACGCCGCTCCAGCCCCGCCGCCTTCGCACGCCGCGCCGGCCACCGCCGCCATCGCCGCCGACCATCGCCGGCCGGTCGCACCTCGCCGCCGCCACCTCGTCCTCGCCGCTCGTCGCCTTCCTCCTTGCCGCTTGCCGCCGCAGAGGCCGGACCTCCTCCGTGCCGCCCCGCTCCGGCCACCGTCCTCTCGGCTCTGGCCACCTCATCCCGCGACTCCGGCGAACCCCGACAACCACGACGCGCTGGTGAACAGTTCTCCGGTGAACAGTAGCCGATCTGGATCTCAGATCCAAAAACCCTAGGGTTGACTTTCCCCTCTCCCCTTATTTTTTTGCAAACTTTGGCATGTCGTAACTCTTCATCCGTAGTTCCGATTTGCGCGTGTAGCATATCAAAATGTTCATATCAAAGAGTACATCATTTCATCTCATTGCATAATTTTTATTTGAGCCCATCTTGATGACCGAAGTGCTGTTGGAAGAGGGCTATGTGATAAAATTGTCAGATCTGTTCCATCAAATAGCTATTTGTCATTTTTGCCATGATTAATGTGTGCATGATATGCTCCTGAGCTCTACATGAGTTTTGTTATATGCCATGCCATCTTTACAGAGGTGGTTACCATGTATTTTTGTGATATGCGTGGTGACTAGCACAAGCTTGCAAAGTAGCGTAATCGGTAATGCTGATTTCGGGGACTTGAAATTTCTCCAAGTCCTTGTCCAGATTTTGTCGGTATGCCGTATGTTCATGTTGTTTCCTAGTGGTCCGTGCCTCTTTTGAGGATGATCAGTAAGGATGATTTGTTAACATTGTGGTGCTCTATCCATCCATGTCTTTGTTTGCATTTATGGAGCACCCTAGCTTGAGTCAATCGAGCTCTACTTTTGCTATTTCATGAATCCTGGCAGATTGTTGACTTGTTAGCTATTTTGCCGAGGAAGTTGCTATTGATCCGTGCATCATATGTTGTTGTTCTTGCTAGGTATAGCTTCTATGATATGTATTCTTGATGGGTGTATGCCTAGTTTGTCATGCCATGCTCTTTAGTGAGTGCATCGAGCTCGTAAACATGCCTACTCGCTAACTGATTTGCATGCTCCAGTTTTTCACAAAGTCTGAGATCTGTTTATGTTTTTTCCATGTTCACATGCTTGCAATTGTATTTTCTGATCCCTTTTGGCTCAAGGTCACTAAGGGACTTTTGTTAAGTGCTTTGAGTAGCTTCATTTAATGCCTTGCTTTGCCATGTTAAGGTCCTGTAGCATGTAGTTTTCATGCTCTAAAGTGTGCTACCTGATGTTAAATTCCAGACTTGTGTTAATTTCACCAAGTCTGAAACCTGTTATCATTTGCAGTTTTTTCATGCTTGTTTGAACCTGTTAATGGATGAATTGGCCGTAGCTCAGTGTTCATCTTTTGTCAAGCATCATGAGCGGATACCTGCCATGTATTTTTTTGTCATGATTGAGTGCTGTAGCATAATTATCTTGATGCTTTTAGATGGCTACTTACTGATTATCGCAAACCCATGCCATATTTGTTTTGCTTGCCATTTCCAAACCGTGCATCCGATTCCGGTGATCTTTATATCGATTTCAACCGAAATCACCTCACCTTTCCAGTGGCACTCTTGTATTTCCATGTTGAGGCCAGGTTGAATCATTCTTTGTCAAATCTTGCATATGCATACCATATCGCATCCCGCATAGCATACCATGTTCGCATCATGTTGTTTGAGCATTGCACGTGGTTGATTGTGTTCCTTTTGCTTGTTTGTCTTATTTTGGTAGAGCCGGGAGACGAGTTCGCTAACGAGGAGCCCGTTGAGTTCGCTTACGAGGATCAAATCAACTCTGACAACTTTGCAGGCAAGATGATCATACCCTCAAAATCACTTCTATCTTTGCTTGCTAGATGCTCGCTCTTTTGCTATGCCTATGCTACGATGCCTACCACTTTCTTATCATGCCTCCCAAATTTCCATGTCAAACCTCTAACCCACCATGTCCTAGCAAACCGTTGATTGACTATGTTACCGCTTTGCTCAACTCCTTTTATAGCGTTGCTAGTTGCAGGTGAAGATTGGAGATCGTTCCTTGTTGGAACATTGTTTATTGTTGGGATATCACCATATTATCTTGTTTATCTTAATGCACCTATATACATGGTAAAGGGTGGAAGGCTCAGCCTTTTGCCTAGTGTTTTGTTCCACTCTTGCCGCCCTAGTTTCCGTCATATCGGTGTTATGTTCCCGGATTTTGCGTTCCTTACGCGGTTGGGTTATAATGGGAACCCCTTGACAGTTCGCCTTGAATAAAACTCCTCCAGCAATGCCTAACCTTGGTTTTACCATTTGCCACCTAGCCACTTTTTCCCTTGGGTTTCCGGAGCCCAAGGGTCATCTATATTTAAACCCCCCCTGGGCCAGTGCTCCTCTGAGTGTTGGTCCGACCGAGTAGACTGCGGGGCCACCTAGGGGCAACTTGAGGGTTGGTTTTACTCGTAGGATGGCTCATCTGAGTGTGCCCTGAGAACGAGATATGTGCAGCTCCTAGCGGGATTTATCGGCACATTCGGGCGGTGTTGCTGGACTTGTTTTACCATTGTCGAGGATGTCTTGTAAAACCGAGATGCCGAGTCTAATCGGAATGTCTCGGGAGAAGGAATATCCTTCGTTGACCGTGAGAGCTTGTGATGGGTTAAGTTGGGACTCCCCTGCAGGGATTTGAACTTTCGAAAGCCGTGCCCGCGGTTATGGGCAGATGGGAATTTGTTAATGTCCGATTGTAGATAACATGAAACTTAACTTAATTAAAATGAATCAACCGCGTGTGTAACCGTGATGGTCTCTTCTCGGCGGAGTCCGGGAAGTGAACACGGTGTTGGAGTAATGCTTGACGTAGGTTGTTCTAGGATCACTTCTTGATCATAGTTCTTCGTTCGTGCTTTGCCTTCTCTTCTCGCTCTCTTTTGCGAATAGGTTCGCCACCATATATGCTAGTCGCTTGCTGCAACTCCACATATTACCTTGCCTTACCTATAAGCTTAAATAGTCTTGATCGCGAGGGTGCGAGATTGCTGAGTCCCCGTGACTCACAGATTACTTCCAAACCAGTTGCAGGGACCGATGATACCGTTCCAGATGATGCGCTTGAGCTCAAGTGGGAGTTCAATGAAGACTCTCGCCGTTACTATGTGTCTTTCCCAGATGATCAGTAGTGGTGCCCAGTTGGGGCGATCGGGGACCATGTCGCATGGGGGTTGTTCTTTTTATTTTGGTACCGTAGTCGGACCATGAGTGTATTGGATGATTGTAATGTTATTCATGTATTTATGTGACGTGGCGAGTGTAAGCCAACTATGTACCTTTACCCCTTTTATCTATTTACATGAGTTGTTGTGAAGATTACCTTACTTGCGACATTGCTTTCAATGCGGTTATGCCTCTAAGTCATGCTTCGACACGTAGGAGATATAGACGCATCGAGGGCGTTACACTTGGTTTTACTGTTAGGACATCTCACCCGTCAACGAGAAGCCACCACCGGGTTACCGCCCCGATCGTCTTGACTCCAAGTTCGCACTGCCAGATAAACTTACCGTTGTTGAACGCAAGAAGCTGCTTCCATCTATCAGAAGAATCAACGCTTTGTTGGGGAACGGTTTAACCGGAGTCGATCTAACCCGCTGCTGGATCTCATGGCGGGTTATTCCATTAAGCCGTCGTTCAAAATTGATGTATGAATATGGTGGAGGCCCGGACGACTCTCTCTGTCATACCCTGGTTCAACTAACCGAGGAAGACATTGTCTCAATGTCAAACCTTCTGGTGAATGGGAAGTATGAAGATTATAGTATTGTTGGGTTAAATCCCTTCTGTAAACTTAACCCGGTACCAGAAGTAAGGATATTCTGATCTTTTTCCTTTGTATTTTGTCCAGCCGTATTGTTTATCTTTGATCCTTCCTCTTGTCTTTGTAGGCCAATTCTGACTTTTGGAAAGTGAAATATGATCACGAAGCTGCCAAGAAGGCGAAACTCGCCACCATGAACGCCAAGAAATCGACCCGGAGATCGAAGAAGAAAAAGAAGACCAATGCTGAAGATTTAATGAAACTTGATGACACGTCTGACTCGGAGGTAGCCCTTGATTCCCTTGGCCAATTTTTTAACAATCTTATTGACACTGATCCTTACCAGGATGACACTGGGGCCAGTCAGGCCAGGGAAGGAAAGGTAACTATCATTTCCTCCGACTCAGAGCCCTTACCAAGACAAAAAGTTCGACGAGTGATCCGTAAAGTAAGGTTTTCTAACCCCTTAGCTCACTTGGATCCCAACTTTCATTTGAAAAAGCAGCAACACGAAAGCTGCCATGAAGTTGGGATTGAAGATGAACCGGCTGTCGTCCTGCAACAGACCCCTCGGAAACGCCCGAACGAGGTTTACTTATTGTTGTCTTTAACTCGTTTTAATGAATCCTGCTCCTTGTATTTATTTTAACTCTTTTCTTTTATCCTTTCAGGAGGTGTCTCGTTCTTCAAGCGACTCATCACAAACACAATTTCCGGCTTTCAAGACTTCTCCTGGGTAATCAGAAATCTTCCTTTCTTCCGGGTTGCTCAATTGTATCTTTATGCTGACAATCCTGCAATATTTTTCCTTAGTGGCCAGGCTAAATCCAAGAAGACGAAGGCGGCTAAACCGGCGGAAGACCCGCTAGTGCTAGCATCTGAACCGGCTAGGCCGCCTTCTCCATTGGCTAACGCTCCAGAACACCCACCTATTGACAATGAGGCAAACCCTCCTGAGCCGACTTTTGACGAAGCCATTATGAATCCTTCTACAACTGGACCGTCAAGCTCAACCGACCCGCAGTCTCCACCTGCTCAAGATGTTCAAATTACTGGGAGCCGCTTTGTTGAGCCGGGGAACGCAACGGTGCTGGCTCGATGCACAACAAAGCAAGAAGCATTGGAGAGGTAGAAGGTTCGCTTTGATGTTGCCAACTATGACCGTCTCAATGCCAGTGATATCTTATCCGGCTATCTCAGTCATGTACACTCCAGTCGTGAGTCTGAGATCGAGATGGTCAAGCAGTTTCAGTTGAAGTATGAGGTACATTGTTTCCGGTTTACTAATATTCCTTCAGCCCCCAAGTCTTCAAATTATGAGAGAAACGGAATAACCTGTAGACTTAAAATATAGGCCGAGACTTTTACCTCCGAATCTTTGCCTGATATTGATAGAACAAAACTTCACCTATAGTCCCCAAGGACCGGTTCATTTTGATCATTAATGAATTGGTACTTTAGAATTTAAAACCGTCTTCAAAGTACTTAACACTCCGGCTTAACCTTGATAAACTTGCTGAACTACATACATTAACCCCCAAGTGCCAAGTGTTGTTACTTTGTAAGGGACTTGGGACTTTAAATATGTTTGTAGAGTCGTAAAAATTTGATTTGGCATACATTAGCCCCCAAGTGTCAAGTGGTTTATTCGTAAAGTACTTGAGACTTGAATCTTGAATTTGGATATTTGAATTTGAAACCAAGTCTTGACTTATCTAAACGTTTCACAGAATGCCTTGTCTGAATTGAACTCTCAATTGACTGACGCAAAGACCCGGCTAGCGAGTCAGGAGTCAGAAATCAAATCTTCCACCTCCAAACTGCAAATAAGCCTTTCTGCAATGGAAAATTTGAAGACCAGCTTTGCTGCCAAGGAGAAGACTTGGGAGAATGAGAAAACACTTCTAACCCGATGAGCTGAGACAGCCGAAACAGCTCTGAAAGAAATTTCAACAGAGCTGAACGGTTTAAAGGGCCGGGTGTCTCAGATGGTCGCTGCTATCTTTGGTAAGCTGCCTGATTTGACCTTTCATATATATTTTTGCCAAACCGGAGTATAATCCGCCAACTGACTCTATTAAAAATATATGCAGGTTCACGAAGTAAGAATCTGAGCCAAGACCCGTTGATTAAGCTGAAGGCAGTATACACTTTAGTTGAACAATTGTATATCGGCGCACAACGGGCTCTGGCTGCCATCTCACCTTCTAATCAAGGACCTAACCGGCTCAGCAACATCCTGAAGAAGCTATCCATCCTTCCTACCAGGTTCCAAGAAGTAAAACGCTCCTGCGCGCGAGCCAGAGCTTTGACTTCCCTAAGCCGCTCCAAGGCATGCGTGCCAAACCTAGACCCGGTGGACGTAGCAAGGGGCTATCTGAAAGTGCAACTATCCCTAGGTGGTTTTGGTAATTCATAACAACATATAGCTCATTGAGCTAATACTATTCCAAGATAATTATTTCAGGAAAGCTCAATGATTGGCATGGCATGGATGTGAAAGTGGAACCCTCAAAATGCTAAGGACAATGGATTGGCTCAAGCTCAAAAGCTCAAGACTCTTCATTTTATATTTTAGTGATCCAAGATCACATTGAGTCCATAGGAAAAGCCAATACTATTAAGGAGGGATGAGGTGTTGCTTAATGAGCCTCTTGCTTCATGTGCTTAGTGATGTGCTCCAAAAACCCTCAACTACTTTCCCATATCCACATATGACCTAAACTCTAAGCCAAACTCGGTCCTACCGATTCTTCCTATCCGGCGCCACCGAGTTTCACTTGTCATTAGCCACTGCCAAACCCTAGCAATTCGGTTCTACCGATAAGGATCTCGGTCCCACCGAGATGGGGTTGCAAACTCTCTGTTTCCCTTTCGTAACTTTTCGGTCCCACCGAAAGAGCGAATCGGTCCCACCGAGATTGCAATGTAAACTCAGTGTTTCCCCTTTGTAACTTTTCGGTCTCACCGAGTTCCACTCAGTCTCACCGAAAGAGCAAATCGGTCCCACCGAGTTTGCCTGACCAACTCTCTGGTTAGCTAATTACCAAATTCGGTCTCACCGAGTTTGTGTAATCGGTCTCACCGAGATTACGTTATGCCCAAACCCTAACCGAGTCGGTCCTACCGAGTTGCATGTCAGTCCCACCGAAATTCCTAACGGTCACTAGGTTTACTATTTCGGTCAGACCGAGTTTATTGATTCGGTCCCACCGAGATTGGAAAACTGTGTAACGGTTGGATTTTGTGTGGAGGCTATATATACCCCTCCACCTCTTTCTCATTCAGTGAGAGAGCCATCAGAACACACACATCATTCCAACTCATATGTTCTGAGAGAGAACCACCTACTCATGTGTTGAGACCAAGACATTCCATTCCTACCATATGAATCTTGATCTCTAGCCTTCCCAAGTTGCTTTCCACTCAAATCTTCTTTCCACCAAATCCAAATCCTATGAGAGAGAGTTGAGTGTTGGGGAGACTATCATTTGAAGCACAAGAGCAAGGAGTTCATTACCTACACACCATTTGTTACTTCTTGGAGAGTGGTGTCTCCTAGATTGTCTAGGTGTCACTTGGGAGCCTCCGACAAGATTGTGGAGTTGAACCAAGGAGTTTGTAAGGGCAAGGAGATCGCCTACTTCATGAAGATCTACCGCTAGTGAGGCAAGTCCTTCATGGGCGATGGCCATGGTGGGATAGACAAGGTTGCTTCTTCGTGGACCCTTTGTGGGTGGTTGCTTCTTCGTGGACCCTTCGTGGGTGGAGCCCTGTGTGGACTCGCGCAACCGTTGCCCTTGGGTGGAGCCCTGTGTGGACTCGCGCAACCGTTACCCTTCGTGGGTTGAAGTCTCCATCAACGTGGATGTAGGATAGCACCACCTATCCGAACCACGGGAAAAACATCCGTGTCTCCAATAGCGTTTGAATTCTCCAAACCCTTCCCTTTATATTCTTGCAAGTTGCATCCTTTACTTTCCGCTGCCAATATACTCTTTGCATGCTTGCTTGAATTGTGTGATGATTGCTTGACTTGTCCTAAAATAGCTAAAATCTGCCAAAACCTAAAATTGGGAAAAGGTTAAGTTTTTATTTGGTCAAGTAGTCTAATCACCCCCCTCTAGACATACTTTCGATCCTACACTATCCTACCGTGAAGGAGGACGAGTCTCCTTTTGATCAGGATGACTTCATAGCCTGCATCCGCGAAGTCCGGCCTCAGGCGACTAGTCTTGGAGATGACACCAATGTGGACAAGTACCAGCCGGGTTTTGATAGTGAGAATAAGAAGATGGCCCCTCCCTCATATAAAGTAACAGACTTGATCCCACCAGTGAGAGAAGATACATTTGCCCCGGAGGTTGACCCGGTCGGCCTGATTGACGACGAAGCTGAATTTGTCGCCATGAACGGCTTTGATTGGTCAAAACCCAACTTCCAGTAGACTCAAGATGGTGAACCGGCGACGGAGGGACAATGATCATCTTCATGGGATTATAAAGCCTTGTAATAACTTAGCTGTTAAAACACCGCATGTTTTCTTATGCCATCGCGCATAAAATACTTATATGTGAATCTGTGTTTCCAGATGCCAATGTTTAATGCTTGCTTATGCATCGTTTAATGCTTGTCTCTGCAATGTTTGAACTCTGTTCCTGTAAATACAAAGAAAAGACTGGCATGGTGGTTTAGAACCAAACGGGTTTAAACACCTAATGTAGAGCCAATATATTTACCTTGATAAAAACAGAGACAAATATAAATTCGAACTTTTTTAGTTAACGCAGCAGGTAAGTGTGTATAAGTAATGACCATACCTTATCCCTTTTGATCCTTAGATCGCCGGTTTAAATAATTCGGGTGATTGAATTTGATAACTCAATATTTATGAAAGCTAATGCTTCTTGAATACTCAATGATCATTATACCTTAGTAGCTCATACCTTTTGATCCTTGAACCGCCGACTTGAATGACCCGGGCGGCTGTGTTGTCCAATAATTGAGCCGGTGAAGAAGACCGGGCTAATTTATTTGTAATATTAAAACAACAACAAACTAAAAGGCAAGCAAGATAACAAGCATAATTTTAGTCTTGTTTTCAAAAGGTTGGGGGTTTCTGATTCGAATACGACCAGTAAACTGGACCAAAGGGGTTAGGCTAAGGTTCGAATACGACCATATAGCCCCCAGTGGCTTTGGCATTGCGCCAATCAAGAGGGTACCGACAGCTATGTTCTCTTTGGTTCGAATACGACCTATGTTTGAAAAGGAAGCCCCCAAATGACCTTGAGAGGTTTTTAACGACCCTGATTCGAATACGATCCAAGTCGGACTCAAAGGGGTTAAGCTATGATTCGGATACGATCAAGAAGCCCCCAGTGAGTTTTGGCCTTGAGCCAATCAAGAGGGTTACGACATCTATGTTCTCTTTGGTTCGAATACGACCTATGTTTGAATAGGAAGCCCCCAAGTGACCATGAGATTTGCAGCTAGATTCAGATACGATCATAAGCTGGACCAAAAAGGTTAAACTTGATTCAAATATGATCAGCTCCTTAATAGTCATTTGTAAATAAGAAATAATAAAGATGCATAGTCTGTGAAAAGAAAAGAGACCGATGGTCTTACTTTATTGCTTATCATAGTATATACAACATGAACGTATGTACATGATGAGAGCTGGTGGCTCAGGTGTAATATGGCCGAAGTTGAGCAATGTTCCATGGCCGGCGGGTCTCCTCTTCCGACTTACGTGAGTCTGCATGCTCTCGAACTCCAATGAGGTAGTATGACCCATTGTTTAAATTTTTACTGACCACAAAGGGTCCTTTCCAAGGTGGGGATAACTTGTGTGCATTTGAAAGATCCTGGATGAGCCAGAGCACCAAGTCGCCTTCCTGAAAAGTCCTGGACTTAACCCGGCGGCTGTGATAATGACGCATGTCCTGTTGATAAATTGCTGACCGGGCCGCTGCTAAGTCTCTTTCTTCATCCAACAAGTCAAGTGCATCCTGTCTGGCTTGTTCATTATTAGCTTCAACATAAGCCACCACACGGGGCGAGTCATGATGGATGTCACTAGGCAATACTGCTTTTGCTCCATAAACCATGAAGAAAGGTGTGTAACCCGTAGACCTATTGGGCGTAGTATTGATACTCCATAATACTGAGGGTAATTCCTCTACCCAACAACCCAGTGTTCGTTGTAAAGGAACCATAAGACGGGGTTTGAGCCCTTTCAAAATTTCCTGATTGGCTCTCTTAGCTTGACCATTGGATTGAGGGTGGGCTACAGAAGAAACATCAAGCCGGATGTGTTCTCGTTGACAAAATTCCTCCATAGCTCCTTGGGACAGATTAGTGCCATTGTCAGTGATAATGCGGTGTGGAAACCCGAAATGGAAAATCACTTTTTTCATGAACTGAACCGCTGTGGCTGCGTCACATTTACTCACAGGCTCCGCCTCAACCCACTTGGTGAATTTATCAACTGAAACCGGGAGATGTGTCTTTTTATCCTTAGACCTTTTGAAAGGTTCCACCATGTCAAGCCCCTGTACTGCAAACAGCCAAGTGATTGGAATCATCCGGAGCTCTTGAGCCGGCACATGCGCTCGTCGTGCAAATTTTTGACATCCATCACATCTACTGACCAGATCTTCTGCATCGGCGTGAGCCGTCAACCAGTAAAAACCATGACGAAACTCCTTGGCCACTAAAGATTTTGACCTGGCGTGATGACCACAATCGCCTTCATGGATCTCATGAAGGATTTCTTGACCTTCTTCGGGGGAAACACACCGCTGAAACGCTCCGGAAAAACGGCGATGATATAACTCTCCATCCGAAATCATCATGGACTTAGATCGCTGGGTTATCTGTCGAGCCAGGGTCTCATCCGCTGGCAACTCTCCCCGGGTCATGTAAGCCAAGAACGGCACCGTCCAATCTGGGATGACATGAAGAGCCGCTACCAACTGCGCCTCCGGGTCAGGAAGAGCTAAATCTTCTTCTGTGGGCAACTTGACAGAGGGGTTATGCAAAACATCCAAAAAGGTGTTAGGTGGCATCGGCTTATGTTGAGACCCTAGCCGGCATAAAGCATCAGCTGCTTCGTTCTTTCGACGGTCAATGTGTTCCACCTGATAACCTTTAAAATATCCTGCAACGGCATCAACCTCTTGGCGATAAGCCGCCATGAGAGGGTCCTTGGAATCCCACTTGCCAGATACCTGTTGAGCCACTAGATCCGAGTCACCAAGACATCCGACCCGGCTCAAGCTCATCTCTTTTGCCACTCGAAGACCATGGAGCAAGGCTTCATACTCTGCTGCGTTGTTAGTGCAAGGAAACATCAACCGTAACACATAACAAAATTTGTCACCTTGTGGGGAAGTTAGCACGACTCCAGCCCCCGAGCCTTCCAATTGCCTGGATCCATCAAAATGAATAGTCCAATACGTGTTGTCTGGCTTCTCTTCTGGCATCTGCATCTCTGTCCAGTCATTGATGAAGTCAACCAGGGCTTGAGACTTAATTGCAGTACGTGGAACATACTTCAACCCATGAGACCCAAGCTCAATTGCCCACTTGGCGACTCGCCCTGTGGCTTCTCTATTTTGAATAATGTCTCCCAAAGGAGCAGAGCCAACCACAGTGATTGGATGTCCCTGAAAGTAATGCTTAAGCTTCCGGCTCGCCATGAACACCCCATAAACAAGCTTCTGCCAATGTGGATATCGTTGCTTAGACTCAATTAGCACTTCACTGACATAATAAACCGGCCGCTGAACCGGATGCTCTTTGCCAGCCTCCTTGCGCTCTACCACAATAGCCACACTAACAGCCCGTGAGTTGGCAGCCACGTATAACAATAGCGGCTCTTTCTCAATTGGAGCAGCCAGGACCGGTGGCTCAGCCAGCTGTGCCTTCAGATCCTCAAAAGCAGCGCTCGCAGCATCGCTCCAAACAAAAACATCCGTTTTCTTCATCAACTGATACAGAGGCATAGCCTTTTCCCCTAACCGGCTTATAAACCGGCTCAAAGCAGCCACATGACCCGCCAGCCGCTGAACATCATTGACGCAGGTTGGTTTGGCTAGGGATGTAATTGCCTTGATTTTCTTTAGGTTAGCTTCAATACCTCGGTTAGACACCAAAAAACCCAAGAGCTTGCCGGCTGGCACTCCAAAAACACACTTGGCTGGGTTAAGCATCATTTTGTAAACCCGGAGATTATCAAAAGTCTCTTTCAGGTCTGTGACCAAGGTTTCCTCTTCCCTGGATTTCACCACTATATCATCCACATAAGCATGAACATTGCGCCCAATTTGGTTGTGAAGACAATTCTGCACACACCGCTGGTAAGTCGCCTGGGCACTCTTAAGCCCAAAAGGCATAGACACATAGCAGAAAGCTCCAAAAGGAGTTATAAAAGCTGTCTTCTCTTGATCCTTGACTGCCATCTTAATCTGATGATAACCAGAATAAGCATCCAAGAAACTCAACCGTGCGCAACTCGTTGTAGCATCAATGATCTGATCAATACGGGGGAGAGCAAAAGGATCAGCTGGACAAGCCTTGTTCAGATCTGTGTAATCCACACACATATGCCAGGTGCCATTCTTTTTGACTACAAGCACCGGGTTAGCTAACCATTCGGGGTGAAAGACCTCCATAATGAACCCGGCTGCCAAGAGCCGGGCCACCTCTTCCCCAATGGCCTTGCGCCTTTCTTCATTGAACCGTCGGAGAAACTGTCTGACATGTTTGAACTTTGGATCGATATTAAGAGTGTGCTCAGCGAGTTCCCTCGGGACACCCGACATGTCTGAAGGTTTCCATGCAAAGATGTCCCCTCACGGATGAACTTGATGAGCGCGCTTTCCTATTTCGGATCCAAGTTTGCGCTGATGATGAACTATTTGGATGAGTCGCCAGGTACAAAGTCAACCATCTTAGTGTCATCAGCTGATTTGAATTTCAACTCCGGCTCATGCTCTGTTGTTGGTTTCTTTAATGACGTCATGTCTGCCGGGTCAACATGATCCTTGTAAAATTTTAACTCCTCTATTGCACAAATAGATTCAGCATAGGCAGCATCACCTTCTTCACATTCCAAGGCTATCTTCTGGCTCCCATGTACTGTAATGGTGCCTTTATGACCTGACATCTTGAGCTGCAAATATACGTAACACGACCGAGCCATGAACTTGGCATAAGCCGGCCGCCCAAAAAGAGCATGATATGGGCTTTTGATCTTAACCACCTCAAAGGTTAATTTTTCTGCTCTGGAGTCATACTCATCCCGAAAGACTACTTCCAGCTCAATCTTACCAACTGGGTATGCCGATTTACCAGGTACCACACCGTGAAAAACAGTGTTGGATTGTTTAAGATTTTTATCTGTCAATCCCATCCGGCGGAACGTCTCATAGTAGAGGATGTTAATGCTGCTGCCTCCATCCATGAGCACCTTAGTAAACTTGTATCCACCAACCCGAGGTGCCACTACCAAAGCCAAGTGACCCGGATTATCAACCCGGGGCGGGTGATCCTCTCTGCTCCACACAATAGGCTGCTCCGACCAACGTAGATAACGTGGAATTGCCGGCTCAACGGCATTGACGGCCCTCTTGTGAAGTTTCTGGTTCCTCTTACATAAACTGGTAGTAAAGACATGATACTATCTGCTACTCAACTGCTTCGGGTTGCTCCGATAACCTGATTGGTGCTGCTGATTCCCTTGGTCGTGTTGCTGATTATATCCTCCTTGGAGACCAGGATAACCCTGACCGTGAAAACCTCCTCCGCCTTAACCGGTGCCCGGGCCCTGAAAGCCGCCTCCACCCGAACTGCCACCTGGGCCGTTACCCCCATCAAATGCATTTGAATTTTTAAATGCTTTCATGATCGTGCAATCCTTCCACAAGTGGGTGGCTGGTTTATCCCGGGTGCCGTGTTTTGGACAAGGTTCATTCAACAACTGCTCAAGGGTGGGGCCTGACCCTCCCGATCGAGGGGGTTGTCTGCCCTTGCACCGCTGATTACCACCCTGCGCATTAGTATTAACAACAAATTCATCAGCCTTACATTTATTACCTCCCTGATTCGCCGGGTTATGCTGGTGACCCTTGCCGTTGCCATTCTTCTTTCCCTTTGTTGCCTTTTCTTTGTCAGACACCATGTCCTTGGTGGTGTCAGAATCAGCATACTTGACAAGAGCCGCCATCAACGTTCCCATGTCATTACAGTCACGTTTAAGCCACCCCAGCTTCTGCTTTAGAGGTTCAAAACAAAAAATTTTCTCGAACATCAAAACTGCTGACCCGGCATCCATCTTATCAGATGAATGTATTATCTCCTTGACCTGGCGCACCCAATGGGTTGTAGATTCACCATCCTCTTGCGTGCAATTGGTCAGGTCCACAATCGACATTGGCTGCATACACGTGTCCTTACAGTTCTGGATGAACCGCGCTTTCAACTCTACCCATGAGCCGATGGAATTGGGTGTCAATCCCTTCAACCAGGTCCGAGCTGTTCCATCCAACATCATGGTAAAGGGTGGAAAGCTCGACCTTTTGCCTAGTGTTTTGTTCCACTCTTGCCGCCCTAGTTTCCGTCATATCGGTGTTATGTTCCCGGATTTTGCGTTCCTTACGCGGTTGGGTTATAATGGGAACCCCTTGACAGTTCGCCTTGAATAAAACTCCTCCAGCAATGCCCAACCTTGGTTTTACCATTTTCCACCTAGCCTCTTTTTCCCTTGGGTTTCCGGAGCCCAAGGGTCATCTTTATTTAAACCCCCCTGGACCAGTGCTCCTCTGAGTGTTGGTCCGACCGAGTAGACTGCGGGGCCACCTCGGGGCAACTTGAGGGTTGGTTTTACTCGTAGGATGTCTCATCTGAGTGTGCCCTGAGAACGAGACATGTGCAGCTCCTATCGGGATTTGTCGGCACATTCGGGCGGTGTTGCTGGACTTGTTTTACCATTGTCGAGGATGTCTTGTAAAACCAAGATGCCGAGTCTGATCGGAATGTCTCGGGAGAAGGAATATCCTCCGTTGACCGTGAGAGCTTGTGATGGGTTAAGTTGGGACTCCCCTGCAGGGATTTGAACTTTCGAAAGCCGTGCCCGTGGTTATGGGCAGATGGGAATTTGTTAATGTCCGGTTGTAGATAACATGAAACTTAACTTAATTAAAATGAATCAACCGCGTGTGTAACCGTGATGGTCTCTTCTCGGCGGAGTCCGGGAAGTGAACACTGTGTTGGAGTAATGCTTGACGTAGGTTGTTCTAGGATAACTTCTTGATCATAGTTCTTCATTCGTGCTTTGCCTTCTCTTCTCGCTCTCTTTTGCGAATAGGTTAGCCACCATATATGCTAGTCGCTTGCTGCAGCTCCACATATTACCTTGCCTTACCTATAAGCTTAAATAGTCTTGATCGCGAGGGTGCGAGATTGCTGAGTCCCCATGACTCACAGATTACTTCCAAACTAGTTGCAGGGACCGATGATACCGTTCCAGATGATGCACTTGAGCTCAAGTGGGTGTTCGATGAAGACTCTCACCGTTACTATGTGTCTTTCCCAGATGATAAGTAGTGGTGCCCAGTTGGGGCGATCGGGGACCGTGTCACATGTGGGGGTTGTTCTTTTTATTTTGGTACCATAGTCGGACCATGATTGTATTGGATGATTGTAATGTTATTCATGTATTTGTGTGACGTGGCGAGTGTAAGCCAACTATGTACCTTTACCCCTTTTATCTATTTACATGGGTTGTTGTCAAGATTACCTTACTTGCGACATTGCTTTCAATGCGGTTATGCCTCTAAGTCGTGCTTCGACATGTAGGAGATATAGCCGCATCGAGGGCGTTACAAGTTGGTAATCAGAGCCTTCCCCGACCTTAGGAGCCCCCTGCTTGATCGAATCGTTGGCGTTGTTGAGTCTAGAAAAATGTTTTGAGTCATTTAGGATTATATATATCGGAGAGATTAGGAATTCTTTTTACTCCCCAGTCCCTTCATCGCTCTGGTAAGGCATCCTGACGTAGAGTTTTGACTCTTCTCTTCTCAAATTTCACTAAAAATTTTTTAGGATCACGCGGGTATCTTGGAATCGTTCCGATCGATTTGTGACGAGAACATTGTTCTTGGTGCCTCCTGTCATTTAGGGGTTGTGGCAGTGTCCCGGGGAGTTGAGCTCCGAGGTGTTGTCGTCACAATTTTATCGTTGGGATTCTGGAATACCTGAGTTTCGCCGACATCGAAAATATCTTTTATGCAGTTGTTGGTGAGATAACCTCGACGGCACCCAGTACTGGGGTGAGAGTTCGGGAGTATTGCCATAACTCGTATAACGGATGCTTTTCGAAGGTTGAGGTAGATGATTTCCGAAGTTTTTCTCGGTTATGTGTTGAAGGATGGATACATCTGGATTTAGGATTTGCTAGAATTGGGTGAGATATTATGCTTTGTTGGAAATATGCTCTAGAGGCAATAATAAAATGGTTATTTTTATATTTCTTTATTCATGATAATTGTGTATTGTTCATGCTATAATTGTGTTATCTGGAAATCGTAATACATGTGTGAATACATAGACCACAACACGTCCCTAGTGAGCCTCTAGTTGACTAGCTCGTTGATCAAAAGATAGTCATGGTTTCCTGACTATGGACATTGGATGTCATTGATAACGGGATCACATCATTAGGAGAATGATGTGATGGACAAGACCCAATCCTAAGCTTAGCTCAAAGATCATGTAGTTCGTTTGCTGTAGCTTTTCTGAATGTCAAGTATCATTTCCTTAGACCATGAGATTGTGCAACTCCCGGATACCGTAGGAGTGCCTTGGGTGTGCCAAACGTCACAACGTAACTGGGTGACTATAAAGGTACATTATAGGTATCTCCGAAAGTGTCTGTTGGGTTGGCACGAATCGAGACTGGGATTTGTCACTCCGTATGACGGAGAGGTATCTCTGGGCCCGCTCGGTAATGCATCATCATAATGAGCTCAATGTGACCAAGTGGTTGATCACGGGATCATGCATTACGGCACGAGTAAAGTGACTTGCGGGTAACGAGATTGAACTAGGTATTGGGATACCGACGATCGAGTCTCGGGCAAGTAACGTACCGATTGACAAAGGGAATTATATACGGATTGATTGAATCCTCGACATCGTGGTTCATCCGATGAGATCATCGTGGAGCATGTGGGAGCCAACATGGGTATCCAAATCCCGCTGTTGGTTATTGACCGGAGAGGCGTCTCGGTCATGTCTGCATGTCTCCCGAACCCGTAGGGTCTACACACTTAAGGTTCGGTGACGCTAGGGTAGTAGAGATATTAGCATACGGTAACCCGAAAGTTGTTCGGAGTCCCGGATGAGATCCCGGACATCACGAGGAGTTCCGGAATGGTCCGGAGGTGAAGATTTATATATAGGAAGTCAAGTTTCGGCCATCGGGAAAGTTTCGAGGGTAATCGGTATTGTACCGGGACCACCGGAAGGGTCCCGGGGGTCCACCGATGGGGCCACCTATCCCGGAGGTCCCCATGGGCTGAAGTGGGAGGGGAACCAGCCCCTAGTGGGCTGGTGCGCCCCCCTTGGCCCCCCTGCACCTAGGGTTAGAAACCCTAGGGGTGGGGGGCGCCACCCTTGCCTTGGGGGGCAAGGCACCCCTTGGACGCCCCCCAGGAGATTGGATCTCCTAGCGCCGGCGCCCCCTAGGCACCCTATATATAGTGGGGGGGGGGGGGGGGAGGGCAACCACACCCAAGCCCCTGGCCTCTCCCTCTCCCTCCCGTGACACTCCTCCGTCTCCCTGCGCTTGGCGAAGCCCTGCCGAGATCACCGTTGCTTCCACCACCACGCCGTCGTGCTGCTGGATCTTCATCAACCTCTCCTTCCCCCTTGCTGGATCAAGTTGGAGGAGACGTCTTCCCAACCGTACATGTGTTGAACGTGGAGGTGCCGTCCGTTCGGCACTAGGTCGTCGGTGATTTGAATTACGTCGAGTACGACTCCATCAACCCCGTTCTCTTGAACTCTTCCGCGCGCGATCTACAAGGGTATGTAGATGCACTCCTCTCTCCCTCGTTGCTAGATGACTCCATAGATTGATCTTGGTGATGCATAGAAAATTTTAAAATTCTGCAACGTTCCCCAACATGCTTCCCCTGTATCCCTAACACCTGATTGCATAACCGGAATGGTTCGGGAGTTTCATAGGTGGGAATTCTTGTAGCTTTAGTTCTTCTTCCGCGGATATTTGGTTTGGGATTGGGTAATCCTCACCGAGTATTCGTTCTTGTTCCGTAACTTGTTGTTTTTTCTTCTACCTCAATTCTAAGTGGCTTCTCAATTTATGGATATGTGACCATTTCAATTGGAATGCATTCGTTCATTTTGTTCGGATGTGAAGACTATATGTTGCAATTTCAACCCGTTTGATTCAGCTTCGATATTTGTCTGTCAATGTGCTAATGGATGTCAACCTCTTCAGGATGGCTCCTCCAACGCGCACGAATCCGAATCCTGATCCGCCACCACCACCTCCACCTCCGGAGGCATGGCAAGCTGTGATGGCCGCTACCAATGCAAACACGTAGCTGATCATGCAACTTCTTCAAGAGCGCTACCAAGGGAACCAGGGTCAAGGCAACAATCAGAATCACTTTGCTACACTCAACCAGTTCCTTGCTAACCAGCCAAAGACCTTCAGCAATTGTGTTGAGGCAACAGACGCTGATGATTGGCTCGTGGACATATGCAAGCATTTCGAGTGCAGTAACGTCAGGCCTGAGGACTTTGTCAAGTTCGCTTCCTTCCAACTCAAAGACCAAGCTGCAGAATGGTTTCAGTAGTACAATGATTCCAGAGGAGGCCGTGTGATTACCTGGGATGAATTCCGTCAAGACTTCAAAGCTCATCATATTCCTCAGAGCGTGGTTGAAAGCAAGCGTGATGAATTCCGCAACCTGAAGCAAGGCTCTATGTCTGTCTACGAGTACAACAAGATGTTTCGGAAGCTCGCCCGTTTTGCTAAGCAGGACGTCCCTGACGAGAAGAGCATGATATACCAGTTCAGGGGTGGTCTCAGAGAAGAAATCCAGCTAGCTCTCGTTCTCTTTGAGCCCAAGAGGTACGATGAGTTTTACAACATGGCAATGAAGCAAGAGACTGCTCAACTGAAGTGCGATGCTTCCAAGAAGCGAGTTAGAGATGCAACTCCTTCTTCTTCAACTCAAGTGGCTAAGCAGCAGAAGTATTGGCTTCCTCCTTCTCCGTTCTGTCAGCCTTATCAGCAGAAGAGCAAAGGTGGCAGTGGATCTTCCCACCCACCCAACCCTGGCTTTCAAAACAAGACTTCGTCTCAAGCTCCAAGATCAAGTGCTCCGTATCACCGTCCGCTCTCGGAGGTCACGTGCAACAAGTGCCAACAGAAGGGTCACTATGCCAACAAATGCTTCAATCAGAGGCCTCTCCCTCCTCCTCCTCCTGTGAGATCGATAAGTACAGCTGTGGTCAAGCATAACCCCAAGTACGCCAAGGTCAACTTGATGAATGCAGCTCAGGCAGAGGACTCGTCAGATGTCATCGTGGGTAACCTTCCTGTTAACGATGTTCCTGCAAAAGTACTTTTTGACACTGGTGCATCGCATTCTTGTCATTCCCATTTGCATCGAAGCACAATGTTGATACTGAGGTTATGCCCAAAGTCATGCAAGTTGTTTCTCCCGGCAAGCTTTTGACTTCTAGTTTGGTTGCTCCCGATGTCTCTATCACGTTGGGCGACTACAAGTTTCTGTCCTCTCCAGTGGTTCTTGGAAACTCGGATATTGATCTTATTCTTGGAATGGATTGGCTTTCTAAGCACAAGGCGCATCTTGATTGTGCTGCCAGGCAAATTCAATTGACTCATTCGTCTGAGGATGTAGTTGTCTTTGCCGCTCGTGATGATACAATCCGTCTGTTTTCTCTCAATGAGAAGGGTGAACTGGATGCCATCTCTCAAATTCCAGTCGTTTGCGAATATCAAGACGTCTTTCTAGAAGAGCTTCCAGGAATGCCTCCGCATCGGCCAGTTAAATTCGTCATCGATCTTGAGCCTGGCACGGAACCTGTTTGCAAACGTCCTTACAAGCTTGGAGCTGAAGAGTTGAAGGAGCTGAAGAAGCAACTCGATATTCAAGAGCGAATTGGTCTCATCCGACCTAGTTCTTCTCCGTGGGGTTGTGGAGTTCTTTTGTGAAGAAGAAGGATGGAACGGACCGACTTTGTGTTGACTACCGTCCATTGAACAAGAAGACTATAAAGAACAAGTACCCACTTCCCAACATCAACGAGCTTTTTGAACAACTCAAAGGTGCTCAAGTATTCTCCAAGCTTGATCTCCGTATGGGCTATCACCAGATTCAAATTCGTGAGCAAGATATTCCAAAGACGGCTTTCAGAACAAGCTATGGTTCATATGAATACACTGTCGTGTCTTTTGGCCTCGTCAATGCTCTGCCGACTTTCTCTCGCATGATGAACTTCATCTTCAACACCTACACAAATGACTTCGTCTTGGTCTACCTCGATGACATTCTGGTCTTTTCGAAGAACAAGGAATATCATGCCAAGCACTTGCATTTGGTACTCGATAAGCTCAGAGAACATCAGTTCTACGCCAAGTTCTCAAAGTGCGAGTTTTGGCTCGATGAGGTTCTCTATCTTGGGCATATCATCTCTGCCAAGGGCAAAGCGGTGAATCCTGAGAAGGTGTCTGCAATTGTGAATTGGGAACCACCTCAGAACGTGAAGCAACTCCGCAGCTTCCTTGGTCTCGCAAGCTATTGTCGAAGGTTCGTTGAGAAATTCTCAAAGATCGCGAAGCCTCTTTCAAACCTTCTCCAGAAGCACGTCAAGTACGTTTGGTCTCCTGAATGTGACATCGCTTTCAACACCTTGAAAGAGAAATTAGTCACTGCTCCAGTTCTGACTCCTCTTGATGAATCCAAACCGTTCGAGGTCTTCTGCGATGCCTCTCTTCAAGGTCTTGGTGCAATGTTGATGCAAGAGAAGAAAGTTGTGGCTTATACCTCTCGCCAGTTGAAGCCCAACGAGAAGAACTACCCCACTCATGACCTCGAGTTGGCGGCAGTTGTGCATGCTCTTTTGACTTGGAGACATCT